>NC_134572.1:45869200-46041700 GCF_050947875.1 Dermacentor variabilis
AATGTTTCGTCTTTAGATTTATCGGTGTATATACAACAATCGTAAACAAGCTCTAAAAATGGGGCATTTTACTATAACATCGTATTGGTTTACAGTCGCGCCAATTATGTACAGCATTATGTAATACTGTTGTACACTCAAGAGCACAGTCTTGCGTAAAACCAGCCCAGTATTGCAATTCCCGTGCAAGACTTAATCGACCCGATGCAGTAAACGTGCAGTACTTCGGTAAGGTAAAAAATGGTTAAGCTGCACCGTGCCACTATGCCTTGCGAATGCTTTTTTCAATACGTGCTGCTACGTGAAGCATGTGAAAACAAACAAACAAAATTGACAAGCAAATGTGCTGTCACCCCGCACCTCTGATATAATAAATTGGTGTTCTGTGCTCGCTTGCAGACATCGCATGGCACGGTACTACTAGTTATGCACGAATAAAAATCCGAAAAGCCTAAAACAAAATCATTAAACGCTATTCGTACAAAATTTTGAGAACACTGCAGATCTTACGAGAGAGGCAGGACGGAAGGAGTAGTGGCATGTTTGTACGACCATACTGGAGCCGCCTCTGCATTCGCGACCAAAATAGAGAGCATCTTATACCGTAGGCAGGAAGGTACAAAAAAAATGAAAAAGAAAAGTAAATCAAATATACATAAGCATACAATTGTCAAGGGACATCCAGCCTCAACTGCCGAAAGTAGTAGTGAAGAACTTGACCGATCTTCTAATCTCGTACTGAACGTCTGCGCCGAGATGAGGGGTTATTGGCCTCATCCACAGTAAGGTACCTATCGTTCCCGGGCACTACCATTGCCTACATTTTTTTCCCGGTGGTTATGGTGCATTTTGCTAGTCGTACTCTTTGTGAAAGCACACTGCCTAAGTAGTAAATTGATGTCACCAGTTCAAAAGGCTTCAGAATAAAGAGCTGCAAGCGAGTTCTGCCTATGCACATGCGCACTTGAGACGGGATAGTGCTCTCGTTTACAAACACGATTTATCTGCACGTAAAGTTTCGTGCACTAAACTGTGCTTGAAAGAAGACTGACGGCGTGCCCCCGAGGAAACAAGATTTACTCGGAAAAGGAAATCTGTGGTAAGGTGTGCCGCGCAATTAGATAGGCTAATAAATCTCTGTGCTCTCCGCGCACTCAGTCGACCTTGTTCGCTCCCATTTGCTTTAAGCATATCCAGAGGTTATCGCGAATTTGGGCTGGTGACAACCGAAATAAAAAAAAAAATGTCAAGAAAATCTGTGCGCATTGCTGCTGGTTCGATACAGCTCTTCGCCAAAGAGTTTTGGTGACTTGCGGCAAGTTGGATATCTTATATAAATGTATAAAAAATGTAAGGACTCGTCATTGCGTAGGGTTTCAGATACCCTCCCATGTCATAGGAAAAGTGCAGGGAAAAATCAATAATCGGGATATCATTTGCCTCAAGCAATGACCTAAATTATAACTTCCTCGCCGTGGTCTAGCACTTCCTTTCAAGTCTTGTTTTTCCACCTGAACCATATGCTCAAACCGCAAACACTGAACTGGCATCGAAGCGTTCAAATGACGCGAGTATAGGGTACCTGCGAATGTCCATACAGCGCCGTGTCCTGTATTACGGGCTGAGATTACACGTCGTCACGCGGGCAGGATTGAGACCGACAGATCGTGCATGCACCCTGCCGCGGCATCTATCGGTAGTGGATGACACTGAAACGCTTTGCAGAAGTCCAGCACACGCCGCATGAAATGTGTGCTCCGGGCCCGCTCCTCGTAAAGCTCGTCGCTGACACTGTTGGGACACACGTACTGCCTGTAGAACAGCATGTAGAAGAGCTGGCTGGGCGACAGCTTCCAGAAGCCCCACATTTTGACCGGCCGGCTCCATCCTGCGCCCGCCACTGCACGCAGTGTCGACCGCAGCGACAGCAGCGGGTACTGGACATAGGTGGGGTCCTCGTGTTCCACGTGATCGCCGATGCAGTGAGCGTGTCGCTCGAGCTGTTCAGAAACCGCGTTGCTCCAACCGCGGTGCCTGAACAGGGCCTGCCATAGGATACTGGCAATCTGGACGCCCACAAGAGCCGCGTTGATATAGGTTTCTTGGAGAGCTTCGAACCTCATATTTGCGTACATGACGGGCGAGACTGCAATGAGGTCGCCCCGACGGTTCGCTTGCATGTCGTCTACCGTGTGCGGCAACCACATCCAGCCGACAACGTGGTCGAAGTCATGTAGGGTGATCTTTCGCCGGAACACT
This sequence comes from Dermacentor variabilis, assembly GCF_050947875.1. Classification (NCBI taxonomy): domain Eukaryota; kingdom Metazoa; phylum Arthropoda; class Arachnida; order Ixodida; family Ixodidae; genus Dermacentor; species Dermacentor variabilis. Next base: position 45,871,460 of record NC_134572.1, read on the forward strand.
CCGATGGCGATGACGTTGGCGCAATAGTCTTCCGTCAGGTTCGGCAGGAAAATCTGGTACCAGTGCGACACCTGCGTGGGCAAGAGCAACCGCAGTCGCGAGATCAAGGCGCGCGCCTCCTTGGCGTCTTCAGGACTCGCGAATGCGTCGGCGGCGTCCGCGATGACCGCTCCGGAGATGGAGTCGTAGAGGGAGCGGAGTGCGTCGTCTTTTTCCTTGTTGGTGAGCTGCTGCTGGAACACCAGCTCCCACAGCTCGAAGAGACCACCGGTGGACAAGTCGCAGAAATCGGTCCATAGCGCGGTGCCTTTGCCCGGGACGCTGTCCAACAGGAAATCTCTTTCGAACAGGGCAACCGCGGTTTCGACAATGAGGTGTGTTGCTGAATGTGCGTGAAAGCGCGGTGACTCGAGTATGTCGAAGAGCGTCCGGATGGCACTCGCGTCGTTGACCGTGACGACCATGGTGTCGCTGCAGCGGCATGAGCAGACGTCGTCCACGTGAAGCCGCCACTTATCGAGCGATGCTCTCGGGAAGAGCTGGCCGAGCACGTCGAATCCACCGGTCAGCGGCTGCGTCTCATTGTTGTCCTGGTTCGCGTGAGACAGCAGTAGTTGGAACTCTGCAATATCTCTGCGCGTCAATTTAACTCCGAAGCGTTCGCTGAGGGACAGAAGCGAACGCTCGACGGAGGCACGCGTTTCTGCATCTTCGGCGTTCCAAAAGTCCCCCGCGATTTCGCTCCCTCGGTGAAGCTCCGCCACGCAGGCGCACCCATCGGCTTTAAGGTCGAGTAGCAGGGTAAAAGCGAGCGACACTCCGAACTTGATCTCTAATATACCGGCGATGTCGACTATTCGAAGCTCGGCTCCGCCGTCCCAGCTAGAGAACATGTCGGCGACAGCGTTGACGGCTCGCTCAGCGTTCGACGCTCCTTTCAAAAAAACCTTTAGGCAGCTGAGATAGTAGACACGTAGCACATCGCTTGCCGGCATTTGCAGAATACCTTGTAGAGTCGGATGCACGACCTGCAAGCAGAGAAAATGCAATCGCAGAGTCGCTGCGGATCGCAAGCGGGCTGGTATACACTCTAAGAAAAATCCCAGGGAAAGCAGGAGTAACTGGGCGCTTTCGTCCCTCAAGGGAGTGGCTGCATGAATGTGCGTGCCGTGTGCAAATTTCGGAGAGTATGTGTTTAGTCCCTGGTCGGAGAGAGAGCAACGGGAGGACGAACGACAACAGTTACTCCCCATACTCTCCGCTGTTTTCGTCCGTGTCGTGGAGTGATTCGGCAAAAACGGTATTGTCTATAAATTGTGAAGAGTTCGATAGTTCGTGCACTGTCTGTTGAACTACATGGAAAGCAGCATTGCATCTTCGTGAGAAAATTGCGTGAAATTTAAAAGCTGGAATGTGAAGAGCCATGCTCTTCGTGCGCGCGCCAGAAGTGAGCGATACACATTGAACACGCAAGTCATTGATAGACTGCCAGATTTTGCTGGTCAATATTACCTAAGTTCCTTCCGTTCCGAGGAGATTACGAACTTAACTGAAGCGATGTGTATCTCAAACGGGACACGCTAAGCGACAGAGAAATTGTCCTTCTCTGTCGTCTTGGCTGCCCCGTTTGAGCTCGCTACACGTATACGTCGCGTAGTGCCTCAGTTCAAATCACCCTAGGAATTCTCGGGCAGATTTCTTTTCGCACTCGCTTATGGTTGCCAGTAGACTCAACGTTAGACTCTCCCCGCACAGCATACACAAAATGCCGAGTTGCTTTTATACTGCCGCACCTGCGTTTCGATGCTTAACCTGTCTCAATATCCTGTTTCATCAACGGATCGGCCGTGGTTCAGGACATGCGAAAATAGGATGGCGTCGGTGGAGCTAATAAAACAATGTTCAATTGTCTGTGGCACATCACAAAGGCGACAGTTAACAGAAGAGACAAAGATACCTTTTTTCTATAGCCATGTTATGCCGGGATTTTCACTATGAAGTTTATAAAAGAATGTTTTGCAGCAAGGGGATAAATACATAGTAACTTTTCGTTCGTTCTCCGTCCTCGCTTCACCGTTGGAACTTGAAGCTTCTCGGACGATGATCGGCAGTTGTTGATCAAACGCAGACAGGAAGCGATGCAGATCAGATGTACAAGAAATATTTATACGTAAACTTTTCTATATACATGGCAGGTAAAACAAATGCATTACAAACTTGAACAACTGAGAAACAAAGTCTCACTCTTCGACTGTCTCAATGACTGTTAGAGCCCAGACTCGTTTTAACGTACATAGTACGGAGGCTCACTGATCTATCAGCAATCCTGGTTTCAGCCAAGTCTGAGGGACAGCATGTCGTCCCGATTTTTATAGCCCAAATATACAAAGAAAAAAAAGGCGGTAGGGCCGTTGGCCCGTCCCACAGGTTCAGTTGCCAATCAGGGTCAACCGTTTGTTAAGCCACAACCCACAGGGATGGGCTTACTCTTAAAAATAAACATATTGGAAAACAAAGCTCTTTTCCTTCTTCGCCAAAACTCCGTTGCCCTCTCATTTCTTCGTAGTTAGTGACGGGCTCAGCAAAACACGCCAGGCCCGAACAAGTTATCGCTAGACCGTTTCAAATCCCAACGGCGTCTAGGCCGCAAATGTCTCGGAAGCAGGGGCATCGATACCACGTAGTGCGGCCGTACTCAAAGTTTGTCCGCGTGGGAGACTGATGGCCCTCCTTGTCCTTCAAACTTATTGTCTACAAGACAAAGTTCTCCGAGTGCGTGTTTCCAAGACGCCGTCGTCCGAATGCACTCACAAGGCTGGCGATTGCGTTCCGGACGCGTAGAAGATTAGGTCCATGCTCACTGCATGCGGAACGGGGTCAGAGTTGCTAAGCCCTTCTTAACCTCGGCGGCGCCTCCAATTAGTCAGGCACTCGGGAGCCACACCCACAATACCTTGTACAGCGGTCCCTTTCAAGGCTGGTCTGTGTGGACTCGTGTGACCGTCGGCGGACTGCCAACACCGTGCGCACAATGCCGACTTCCCGGAATCGGCACTCGCCCACCTGGCACCTGCCGCGACGCGTCACCCAACACCGCGCGGTGCCTGTGACCCCACATAACACAGCAACTGTCGCCCGGCTGACACGGGGGCAAGTGAACCCCCTCTCTATGCACAAAGCACGTGGCCGATTCGTGACACTTAAGAACCCGAACAATCAGAGCGACCTTACATACATTTTGCGAACTCGCTTTAGTACATCATGGCCTGGCCATTTAATGTATAGTGATGAGTAAAATGGAGGCGGAAATAGCATGGACAGTAAATCTCTGACAGAGTACAAGCATTCAGTGGAAAACCGAACTGTCAGGAAACGAACCGCCAATTAAACTTCTGCATGAACCCCCCACAAGCATAAACGCGAAGAAAGATTTGAAGAAACAACTAAATCAGGTAACGCATTAACAAGTGCGACTTGCATGAATTACCGAATTATAGGATGATAAGTATCGCGAAAAAAGAAGAAACGAGACACTTTTTCGCGTCATTTAGATTCCAACGTTGCGCTGTATCTGCGTGCACCTATTTTTTTCTTTGGGTCTCACGCGGCGTTACCTGTGTGAGGAGCAGCTGGTGCTTGGCACCGTCGAGTGCGCCTCGGTGATAGCAGGTGTAGTCCAGGAAGTTGCTGCACGGGTCAACGGTGCGGTTGGCACGCAGGGACAACTCGAACACGAGCTGGCCGCAGCAGAAAGCCTCCGACGGCGGAGACGCGTCGCCCGCGCCGAGGTCGCGCGTGTGTCGCAGCGCCCACACGGTCACGCCAACCGCGGTGCCCAGCAGCGCCGATAAGCACACGTAGTCCAGGTAGACGGGGCCGAAAGACACCGTGCCGCAGCCGAGAGCGGGTTGCCGGTTGGTCTCCGCCGCCGGCTCGCGAACGGCGTCGGCCATTGTTCTGCCCCGCTCCAAGATTGGAACGCTCGGGCCAGGAATCGCGAGATGGGCTCGTGGTCACTTGCTCGTCTTGATGATGTGGTTGTTGTATTGTTGTTCTTGTTGATGATGATGATCCCAGACAGCGGCACGCATTTACTACCAGGGCGTCGCTGCCTACCGCAGCGCCATGAGCAGGCGCGCGCTTGGAGCCGCCCGAGGGGGAGGAAGAAGATGGAATAAACGCAGAGGATGAGTAGTGTCTTCATTTCTGTTGTACTGAATAATATGCACGATATAACATAATTGGCGACGAGGATTTAACAACCCATGTGCTACCGGCTTCCCCTTCATCTGTGCCGTCGTTTGCTGCATATCATCCTCTACGATGAGTATTTCGGGGCTACATCCGCCACCCCCGTTCCTGTCCTCACCTGGAGACCCAGTCATCCCATGGGAGCAATGGATTCAAGCGTTCAAGAACTACATGGTGGCGTCGGGCGCCTCCGACCTACCTGCCTTGCGTCGGAAGGCGATTCTGCTCAACTGCCTGGGCTTGGAAGGGCAACGCATCTTCCAGACCCTCACGTCAGAGGACGATCCGCGCTTTTTGGCTTCGAGCGCCACCGGAGGGACGTTGACGACTCCTGCCCCAGATGAGTTTGCCTGCGCTGTTGCGACACTTGAAAGTCACTACAAGAGCTCTGTCAATGTCACCGCAGCGCGTCACCGTTTCCGTCGGCGTGCACAAGCCCCAGGTGAGACTGCGCTCGATTACGTCACTGCGCTACGAGGTCTCGTAGGAGCTTGCAACTTCGGTGACTTGGCGGACGACATGATGCGCGACCAGCTTATAGAAAAAACTAATTGCGAATACTTGCGTGAACGTCTTTTACTGGAAGAGTCTCTTACGCTTTCTCGGGCCCTTACCATTGCGAGACAGCATGATAAGGCGACTAGAGAAGCGAGAGAACTTGCACGACATGAAGCACAAGTGCATCACGTTGAAAACACAAACACGTCAAATATGCGAGAAAAGCACTGTGGCACGTGCACGTGCTATAAGACGCCAACTGAAAGTCGTCGAGCTCTGAAAGAGCAAGAATGTTATCGTTGTGGCTATTTGGGCCATCTGGCGAATAGCCCTCACTGCAAAGCTAAGACACATAAGTGCCGCAGATGTGGAAAGACTGGCCATCTGGAAAAGTTGTGCAAGTCTTCCGGAAAGTCTGACAAGAAAATTCAGCATGTCACAGAAGGCGACGCAGATACAGCTGACACGGACGATCACATAAGTGTTTGTCACATCTGGAGCCGTAAGAAGGGCATTTATGCAGTGTTGGAAATTGCAGGAATTTCCGTATCGTTCCTGATTGACACTGGATCATCGGTTTCAATCCTAGCCGAAGAACTTTACCGACGTCATTTCGATACTGTATTTCCTCTGACATCAACCTCCGTCCAGCTGCTCGATTATTCTAAGTCGGCCATTCCTATAAAAGGATGTTTCATTGCTCCAGTTTCATTTCATGGCCGATGCGCTTCTGTCCTTCTGTACGTTGTGTCGGGAGGAACAACAATTCTTGGTTTAGATGGCATCGCGGCTCTGGATATGAAGATTCAAGGGTCACCTCTCAGGTGTCTGCTAATGACGCAAGAAACTCCTGTGCTCCCTCCTGAATTACGTTCCGAGTTCGAGCACTTGTTTGAAAAGCAGCTAGGAACTGTCAAAGGTTTCACTCACAAGGTCAGAGTTCGCGCATCTGTGCAACCAGTGGCCAGCAAACTGAGACGACTACCACTCGTCATTCGTGAGCAAGTCTCGGCAGAACTACAAAAATTAGAAGCTCAGGACATCATTGAGCGCGTCGATTCTTCAGAGTGGGTCTCGCCAATTGTCGTGGCCAGAAAAAAAGATGGCTCGATTCGCATGTGCGTAGACCTACGAGAGCCAAACAAAGCTATAGTAGTGGACAGTTTTCCCCTGCCACAAACTGAGGAACTTTTGAACAGCTTGGCTGGTGCACAGCGATTCTCCAAGCTAGATTTAGCTTCTGCATACCACCAGTTACCACTAAGTCCAGAGAGTCGTGATCTCACGACGTTTATAACGCACGACGGACTATTTCGCTTTAAGAGGGTGTGCTTCGGACTGGCATCGGCACCGTCAGCGTTTCAGAAGATGATGCACATGATTCTCCAAGGATGCAAATGCGTCTTGTTCTACATTGACGACATAATCGTGTACGGACGCTCCAGAGAGGATCACTTGGTCAATTTGCGCACTGTTTTGAAACGGCTCTCTGACGCTGGTCTCAGGCTCAACTATAAATGTGTTTTTGACGTCACTGAGTTGACTTTCCTGGGCCATGTTGTCAGCGCAAAAGGGTTATTCCCACTGATGTCATCTATCGAGGCGATAACCAAGGCACCATCACCTACAAATATTAATGAACTTCGCTCGCTGCTGGGCCTCGCAGGCTTCTACTCCAAGTTCATCCCGCATTTTTCTGATGTTGTGGAGCCAATGCGTGTTTTGCTTCGAGGAAACGCGCCTTTCGCTTGGACTGCGGCAGCCCAAACCGGCTTGGAGCAGCTGAAAACGTTGATAACATCTTGCGAAGTACTTCACCTTTTTGATCCTGAGTTACCCGTGTACGTTACAACTGATGCCTCGGGATACGGATTAGGTGCTGTACTGCAGCAGGATAACGGAACATCACTGCAAACTGTCGCGTTCGCCTCACGCACTCTTCAACCGCATGAACGGAAGTACTCCGTCGGTGAACGTGAGGCCCTTGCCTGCGTCTGGGCTTGCGAGCACTGGCACGTTTACCTGTGGGGCCGACCTTTCACCTTGCGGACAGACCACGCTGCTTTGGTTACGCTCCTCTCAACGAAAGGCACAGGTCACCGTCCGTTAAGGATTGCGCGCTGGTCATCACGGTTGCTGTGCTACAACTACACCATGGAATACAGGAAGGGTAGCGAAAATGTCGTGGCTGACGCACTCTCCCGGCTGCCCGTACAGAGTTTCATCCAGGATGCACCCGAAGAAGAATTTATATGTCTCTTGTCCCCAGTAGTTACCATGCAAGAGCTTCAAGAAGCAAGTGCCGCCGATCAGGCTATCTCTCAAGTTAAGCAGTTTCACACTACTTCTTGGCCTGACAAGAAATCCTTGTCAAAAGAGCTGCTACCTTACTTTCACGTGCGATCTGAACTCTCTGTTGTTAGCGACATTCTTTGCCGGGGTGACAGGATTGTCGTGCCTTCCGCTTTGACCCGCCGTCTTATGGATCTGGCTCATGAGTCACACCCAGGAATTAGTCGTACCAAAGCTCGTCTTAGGGAGTCATATTGGTGGCCGTGCATGGATAATCACATTGAAGAACTTGTACGCACATGTGTAGCCTGCCAGTCATGTGACAAATCAGCGCGTACATCTGCAGCACCAATGCAACCCGTGACTTTTCCCGAGAAAGCCTGGGACAAAGTTGCTATCGACATTGTGGGACCTTTCACGCAAGCTCCAGCTGACTGTCGATTTGCCATTACGCTTATTGATTATCACAGCAAGTGGCCAGAGGTGACTTTCGTACGCGATGCGACCACGTCTACAGTGACCAAATTCCTACTTGAACTTTTCGCAAGAGAAGGATATCCACGTGGTGTCGTATCCGACCATGGACCGCAATTTTCTTCAGCGAGTTTTGAAGATTTTCTGACAGAGCGCGGAATCGCCCATTACTACTCTTCTGTGTATTACCCGCAAGCTAACGGCTTAGTGGAAAGATTTAACAGGGTATTAAAGTCCTATATTCAATTAGCCCTGTTAGGACGTCGTGAGATAAGAACAGCGATGTTCGATTACCTACAAACATATCGCTGTACGCCTCATGCGACTACTGGTGTTGCACCCGCTATTCTTCTTCATGGACGCCAACCTCGCACCAGACTTGACATTGTGGGATTTCCTGCCAAATGTTTCACCGATGACCCTTCAAAAGCACTACAGCAGTTGAGAGAGCGCATCAAGAACAAGCAACTGACGTCGAAGCGCTACACCGATCAAAAACGCGGTGCCAAGGAACCCAACTTCGCCGTGGGTGACTACGTGCGGGTTAAATTGCCTGCAGTTCATGGGAAGTTATCTTCACAGTTTTCTGCGCCCAAGAAAATTATTGGAAAGCGCGGACCCGCCTCTTACCTATTGGAGGATGGGCGGGTGTGCAATGCTTCCAAATTAGCGGCCGTTCACCCTGAAGCTATCAGCAGAATGAAATTAGGTACAACTGCTGTCATGACCTGGTCACCGGCATCCGATCACTCAACTAGTGCGGCTGTAAGCAATTCATCACAACCTGGCACATCAAGCGCAGATGAGGCACCCCTGATTCCTGAACCACCTGCTGCAGGGCGCACGCAAAAAGCTTCAGGTAATTTGCCAAGTTGCGAAGAGCGCGTGAGGAGAAGCGCCCGCAACAAGAAGACACCAAAGAAGCTGCATGATTACATCAGGAAGTAACGGACAATTTTTTTTTTCCTTTCACGAGGGGATATGTTATATAAGGCGTCGCTGCCTACCGCAGCGCCATGAGCAGGCGCGCGCTTGGAGCCGCCCGAGGGGGAGGAAGAAGATGGAATAAACGCAGAGGATGAGTAGTGTCTTCATTTCTGTCGTACTGAATAATATGCACGATATAACAGATGATGTGGTTGTTGTATTGTTGTTCTTGTTGATGATGATGATCCCAGACAGCGGCACGCATTTACTACCAGGGATTGGCCAAGAAGCAGGTGGTAGAGAAGCAAGACGCAGGGTAATAGTAAGAGTAATAATAAAGCTATTAAAGCTAGAAATGATTGATAATATGATTATGTATTTAATGTTGACTTAAGAATATAGGACTATGAAGAAGAACGTGTTGAGAAAGAAAAAAAAAGCTACTTTAACGATATGCAGTGCAGAGAAGTCGGCCTGAGGTACATTGTTCTAGCCACCTACTCTGCGCGTGCGAAAGGGGACGGGGAAGTCCGTGTTGTTTAACAGTCAGTCTACTATAAGGAAAGAGAGAAACGATTCAAAGCTGGAAAGGGACGAGGTAAAGAAAAGAAAGAGTAACCAGGGCTACATGATAAACGAAATAGAACTTAGATTTGCATTAGAGTTAAAAAAAAGAAAGCAAAAGTAAAATTTGTGTTTGAGTCTTCTTTTGTTCAAAATGAAATGGCACCTGGCTGGGCGTGCTAAGCTGTGCCCACGACGGTGATGATGATGATGACTTCAAGGATTGTGTCGCAAATCAGCTAGATCGCTCCCAGAAAAGCAAGGTCACCCATTTATTTCGTCGCCTCTTAACGGTTTTAATTAACATACGGTTAACTGCATATGTAACAAGGAGTTTCGAATATCAACATTTGTGAATACGAATCAAATAAGGATCGAATACGAATACTCTGATTTGAATATCGAATCGAATATCGAATAATCATACGCACATGCATATATAAGTAAGTTGTGTTAATTTGTTAGGTTCGAACATTGCAATTACCATTCTCAACGTTAAAAAACTGCACTAGTACGCTGTTATATTAAAACATTGTGTATTTTCCTCATGTTAACTTAGGATACTTAGTAATTCCCACTAGCTGTCCTCGCCAGCCTGTTCTTTATTATACCGCATCAAATGCCCGTTAACTCGGAGGTGCTTGACCCTGAGCAAGACGTCAGTCGCCACCACTTGCTATCAAGCAATAAGCTCAGAGTTGACAGCGACACTGAAAAAAAAGAAAGAAAAAAGAAAGAAAAAAAGAAAGAAAGAAGTGCACCCTTGGTGTCCGCAAACCCGTGCCCCTTGCTACTGGGAAATCTGCTTTTCCGCAAAGTTACCCCTTCAATGGCGAAGTGGGCTTTACAGGCGAAATTTCGCTAACAGCAAGAATTATCGCAAAATTCAGCATGAGATGGCCCAAATATCCTTAGAATAGATAGAAACAAATCCTATGAACCGTGGCTGCTCCCGCACAGCCACCATTATATTTGATTTGATTCGGATATTCGTATACAACCGGATATTCGCACATTTTCGAAGATATATTTTCGAATAGAATACGAATATTAAAAACATAATATTCGAACTTTACGAATATTCGCACACCATGAATAAGTAAGTATTGTTGAAAGAAATTAACTAGCCTGGGAGTCAGACGAAGTGGCCAAACCAGTTAAGAAAAGGGAAAAAAGAAAGATTAAGGCGATGGATGGATGGATGGATGGCTGGATGGATGGATGGATGAATGAATGGAATTGGACAGGACAAAACGGGACCGGATGGACGGACAGATAGATGGATTACAACTCCGCGCGCGTTGAAAGTGATGGCTGATCACCTAACGGGACAAATATGATTTTGCACACCATTCACGGTGTGTAAATAATAATTATGAACGTTCACAAATGATAAATGTTTGCACATCGTCCACAGTCGCGCGCGTTAAAAGCTAATAACGGAATCTCGCGTAGGCAAGTGTCTCCCAGGATACTTAAAAAAACCTTGAAGGAGATCTAATGTAGCCATGTTTATAAGCACTATGCTGGAATGTTTCCCTGAACTGCATTTGCAAGTCTGCGCGGTAACTTTTTTTATTTTTATGAAACTTGTTTTATTTGGCGCGAAAGTTACGCAACATGAACACGAAGGACGTTGCACTGCTTCCAGCCGTGGGTTTATTGAAACACCAAGTGCGACTTTTATACATACGCATTTCACAACCATCATTTGCACGTCCAACTAAACATTACCGCACAGAAAGAGTTAATCTCCTCATCCTGGAGGAGATTCGTTTCGGTTCGTTTCTTGTACTCGGTGTATAGTATCCCGACTTTCTTAGGAAAGTAAGTTTTCTCCCGCTTGCTCATCATGGAGCAAATTCTTGGCCACTCACAAGCGCCTGAAAAAAAAAAAAACTAACATTATTCGTGATGCCTGCGACCTATAGGTGGCGCGCGCGGTAAACCAAGATGGCTGTCCAGAGGAGGATCGCGGGCGAAGCGGAGATACTGTGGCTAGAAGTAGAGGTGGCGCCCACTCCCGCATTTTCGCGGCAGAAGCGCGCTCCTTCGATTCATGCCGCTGCCACAGTGGCCGTGGTGGCGCTGCGGTGAGCGTTGCAATGTCTCTCCTGGCCCCTCCGCCTCTTTCCCTCGTATTCTGGGCATGAGTACGCGTGACTGTCGTCTTCTCGGTTCGACGTTGCGCGCATGTAATTTTTGCGGTGTTTCCTTTGCGGTGAAAGATTGCTCGTTAGCATGTAGGATTTACTTCCGCGCCCTGTTTCAGCCAAATGAATAATCGCGTAAAGAAAGCGAAGCAAACGCAGTGCTTTGTACCAAACTGCACGTCCGGTTACGTATCGTCAAGGAAGATGGCAAACGTGTCACTTTGTTTTCTGTGCCACAGGATGCCGAACGTTTTGAAACGTGGCGACGGGCTGTCCGCCGGACTGAAAAAGTTCTCGACGAGAAATCAGCCCCCTGTGAGCTTCACTTCCACGAACAATACATTGTGCGGCACTTCCCGCACGTGGTCAACGGCGAAACAGTCGATTCCCCGTGATCAGCCCGTGCTTACACGCTATACAGTGGCAAAAATTTACGCAAATGCTCCATCGTACCTCTCCAAGAAAGCAGCCCTCACCACTGCTGTTGACAGGGGAGGACTTTTATATCCGTCAGATCAGCTGAATGCACTGGTGAGATCACTGGAAGACACTCACCCACTGCGTCAGTGTGAAGCAAGTAAGAAGCGACAGCTTTATGGATCTGGTATCTTTTCTCCAGCTTACCAAGTTGAACCTCGTTGGCTTCCCTGAACACAGAAAAGCACTTACGAATAGAATCATAAAGTTCTATGTCCTCACAAGGCTTCATTTCTGCGTCGAGTCTCAGAACCTGACACGGGACGAAACGCGGGAGCGAATGACGATGCTGAAACTATCTCGAGTGCTCTGAATTGTGCCTTGAGAACCTTCCTACAAACCTATTTAATATCAATGACTTTTAGTTTCAGTTATGTGCAATTTCTTCGTGATTTGTGTTGCGAAGAAGTCATCTATTTCGTGAGTAAATCTCGTTTTGGCAACCTGGATTTGGTTGCTGAGGTTCGTGACGGTTTCTGCTGTGCTCCTTCATTAGTTGGAGTTGGCCGTCGTGAGCTCGAACATCGTATGAGAATCACGAGCGTCTCCCTATCGAGTGCGGTGCGATAATCAATCGCTCTAAGAGCTGAAACTGCATGTAGAACTTTATTCACTATAGGCCTTTAAGTCCTCACTTGCAATTTTAACTTACCGGCGCGTTTGCCGCGCCGATAAGGACTGAGCCCGGTTGGCTACCCTACACTGGGGAAAGGGAAAAGGCGAGGAAAGAATCAAAGAAGAAGAGAAAGGCCACTGGGCGTTGTATCGGGCATGCGCTGTCTGCGCTACCTTATCAGGACAGCACTGATATTACGCGTGCGTTTGACTATTTAAGAGCGTGCCAATAAGCCCTTGGCGGCTTCTTGTTCCTGCCATCGTGTAGTTGCCTCGATCTTTACCAGACACACGTCGCGCACGTTACAGGCGTCAGAGAGTTTCTTCGAACAGCGGTGCCTACTATTTTCCGCATCTACAGTGACCCATGTCGGCGTGAAAAGGTTCGTTGAAGAGCCTTACATACGTACACATTGCCACATACTCAGTGATCCAAGTTGGTCCGTCCGACGATTGTCCTCGATTCCTGTTCCCTCAGCGCAGCAGCCCGATGCGCTATTCGTTCGACGATTGACTACCCAGTCACCCAACTAGGCGGAAAAACAATTGGAGACATAAATAGGTATAAAGTTACTCTCCGGAAAGTGAGAGAAGCATCCTGAGAATGCTTACACATTAAGAAGAAGAAAAAAGAGATAGATAAAAAAAATTCCGAGCACTTCCTCTATGTGAAGATCGAAGACCAGCGGAGCTGTTTAGCGCACGAAACAGAAGTGACCTAGAATATTGAACAAAGGTACGAAGGTATTTATTGTCCTAATCATTGGTCATCGTAGCGATATAGGTACGCACACATATTCGCGTATCAGCTTTGATATTAAATGACTCCGTTACGTAAGACAATGAATGCCTCGTGCCCCCGTAAGCGCGACCTGCACATTACGATGACAAAATAGAAGTGAAATTCTACGCTGGAATGATGAGCGTCAACGGAAGCCAGCTGTGGGAGACGACGACGGCGACTACGAATGCGCGAGCAGTGGGACTAGCTCGTGTGCATGGTGGGCGTCAAGAATGTTTTGTCTTTTTTGAAGAAGACGGTGCAAAAGCTTTTTTTTTTTCAAAAACATCTGTTCTTACCCTTGTGCCTGGAACCTTCTTGTGTCCCACGTGTGACAAAGATAGTTCAAGGGCGTGCTACAGGTCCCCGAGCCCACACGGATATGTGCCATTGATCTTGGACCCTTTCTGCAATATCACCATGATCTGCCAACATGATTTTTTGTCAACATCTCGGACACGTTTTTTTTCCAGATCATAGCCATAGACAGCTTCGCTATCCGAATAAAATAGGGAATCCAGAATTGCTAGCATCTGAACGTGCTTATCAAGGCCGACTTCGCGCAAATGCGGGCAAAAGGCTTTTAATACGAAGCCCTATGCAGTTTTGCAGTGAGCACAAGCGTAAGGTAAAATGTTTTTCGCGGTTCTAAGGCGCGTGACATGTTCTCCGGTCTCATTATTTTAATTTAACCCATTAAGTTCGCGGTAGTGCTCGCTTCGTAGCGCCACAGCACTTTCGCGTAATATTCGAGCTTGGCATCTTTTGCTAGATGTTGCGCCTCACGCAGACAACAGCATAGCAGCGTCTGTTCATTCATTTTGGTATCGACAAGAGGCGAAACTTCCGAGGGCGAAGCCGACGCCATGTGCACTTCTTGAAAAGATGGCGGTGAATGTTGAGAGAGCCTGCTGTTGCCGTGCAGTAGGGAGTTCAGCGCAAGAGAAATTGAAGCCTGCCGATTTACTGCGACACAAAGGTATGTTTCCGGTCAATAGTTCTAGATGAAGACTTCTCAGGGATACTGGTCGCACATTTGGCAGTAAGCCGGAGTGGAGAACGCGTTCTAGAATGCGTTCATCATGTAATATAATCATATAATAGCGTATGCTCGTTCGATATGCTCCAGAGAAGAATTGAAAAGGGATTAAAACTACAACGCTTGTACACGTGTACGTTTTGCAGTGGTTGGCTCGGATTTATTCTGATAAGGTCTAGTCCGTCAAATGAGCTTTCGCAGCATTTGGAGAACCTTGACAGCGTTCGCTAATCATGACGCGTACGCTATGCGAGACTGCGAGTGCTTCAGGGAGAACGTCTCGCAGGAAAGGATGCCATGATGTTTCGGAAGTATATTTGGTAGTGTTTTTCTGAAAACGTTGCCAGAGCAGAGCTGAAAAGGCAAGATGACGCGATAACTTCAATGGAGTGCGGAATATTCTATTGTGTGTGAAGTCAGTATAGTAGCCCGTACTAACTGACAAACTGCGCATGTGTATGCTGGACGAAGGCGACCAATCCCGCCATCAGACGGCGACAGGCGCGACCCTCAGATCGTGTATGCAATTCGCCGCCCGAGCCAGCGTCTGGCATTGAAACGCTGAGCAAAAGTCGGGGAAGTGCCGCATAAAGTTTGTGCTGCGGGACCGCTGCTTCAGCTGCTCCTGCCTGTGGCACACGTATCGCACCTAGAATAGCATGTAGAAGAATTGGTTGGGCGAAATATACCACAAGCTCCACATTGTGACCGCCCTGTGCCACCCGGCGCTCGCCACTGCGCGCACTGTCGAGGGCAGCGACAGCGCCGGGTAGGGCAGCTCGGTGGGATTCTCGTGGAAAAGTGGACCCAGTGTACAGTCAATGTGACCGCTAAGCACTTCCAGAACCGCTTTTCTCCAGCCTGGGTGCTCGAACATGGCCTCCCAGAGAGTAGAGGCCAGCTGGACACCCACTAGCGCCGCAGTGATGTATGTCTCATGGTGGGCTTCGGCCCTGATATCTGCGTACAGGATGGGCGATACCACGATGGAGTCCTCCAGGAGGAAGGCGTACGCATCCAAGCCCCTTAAACGCGTCCAACTCAGATCACCGAGACCGCGGGCGTCGGCGTGCAGCAGCGTCTTGCGCTGAAAAGCTCGGACGGCGATGACGTTGGTGCAATAGTCTTCCGTCAGGTTCGGCAGGAAAATCTGGTACCAGTGCGACAGCTGCGTGGGTAAGAGCAACCGCAGTCGCGAGATCAAGGCATGCGCCTCCTTGGCGTCTTCGGGACTCGCGAATATGTCGGTGGCATCCGCGATGACTGTCGCGGAGATGGAGTCGTAGAGGGAGCGGAGTGTGTCGTCTCTCTCTTGGTTCGTGAACTGGTGCACTGATACCAGGTCCCACAATTCGAAGAGGTGACTGGTGTCGGTGTCACAGAACTCGGTCCATAGCGCGGTGCCTTTTTCCGCTGTGCTGTCTAACAGGAACCCTTTTTCGAAAAGGGCAGCCGTGGTTCCGGCGATGAGGAAGGCTACTGATGTCGCATGGAAATGTGGCGAGTCGAGTATGGCGAAGACCGTCCGGATGACACTGGCGTGATTTACCGTGACCATCCTGGTGCCGCTGCAGCGGTACGAGCAGACGTCGTTCATATGAAGCCGCCACTCATCGAGTGAAACTCTCGGGAATAGCTCGCCGAGCACGTCAAACCCGCTTTGTAACGGTTGTGTTTTATCAGTCACCAGGCTCGCGTGGTACAGCCTGAGTTGTAAATATGAGAAGCTTTTGTGCGTAACGTTAACTCCAAGGCGATGGCTGACGACCGATCTCGAGTGGTCGATGAGGGTGCGAGTCGTTTTCCTCCGGATTCTTGCAAAATTTCCATATTCAGGCGATTGGTAGACTACCGCGTTGAAGGGCCTTTTGTTAGTCTTAAGGCTCACTTTTAGGCGGAAAGTGAGCGATATTCCGTACTTGATCTCCTGTATACCGGTGGTGTTGAATATTGAAAGATCGATTGTGCCACTCCGCCTGGAGAACATGTCGGCGACATCGTTGACGGCTACCTTTGTGGGTGACAGTCCTTTTACGAGAACAAAGAAGCAGCTGAGGTAGTAAGCGTGTAGGACGTCGCTTGCAGGCGTTCGTAAGATTGCCTGCAGTGTCGGATACAAGACCTGCAAGCAGAGCGAATGCTTTCGCTGAGTCACTGCGGAACAATCTTAAGCAAATGCTTGTTGAAGCGTTTGTCAAATGTCATTGGAGTTGCTCTCTTATTAAGAAATTTGTACAATCTGAGTTGCAACACAAGCAGAATTCGGAACTGTACCCTTATAGGGCGCATTTCACTACCAATAAAACTATGAATGCTTTCCAGCATTCTTAAGCAGCTGAAATGAAAGCAGCAAAAGTACTCCTTTCGGGATAATGATACACATGCTAAAGACCCTTCCGTGGAGCCACAACGTATTGGCACTGCCTTTGCTCCAGGCGACAGCAATTTGTTATTGCCAAATATTATCGCATAGCAACAAAGTCGTAGCGCATCCATCAACACCCTGAGAGCAGCCAAGTGTTAGACACACGTAAAGGGTATCTCAGACACGTGAATATGCGTCCGAAATATGCGGTGTGAATGTATTTTATAAAGACGTCATATTTTATATTTCTCCGCCAAACATCGGTCGTGCACACAGGAAAGGCACATTTATTAGGGTGCAGTTATTCTGCCGGCAGCCAAGGAGGTCTGGGCAGGGACCGACCAGCTTGTTTCTAAGTGCCCCTAGGTCTATCCGACCTGCTTTTTACCTAGTGTGGTTTGATCCTATTAGATCATTTGGCGTGTGAAAATTAAAAAAATACCGGCAGACGGAAACCTCTGGAGAGCACCTGATTATACAGTAAAGCGTGTGGCGCAGCACCTGCACAGGGGCTGCGGGAAACCAGCGCTTGAACCGCAGCCAGGGTGTTCCGATGGTTCGGGCCACCGAGCCCGGAGCGTGCCGCGGTGTGTACGCATACAAGATCGGCGTACACCGTCGGCGCGCGGAGGCCTCGACGAATCCCCAACGCACGGAGTAGTTTGGATTCTTGCTTTGGTGCCTGAGGCGCTGCCAAAGTATACTAAATAATTCCACGCTGTTTGCATTTACTTGTGCCGATTTTCACGACCCTCACGGCCTCAGTGGTAAGAAACTACGCGCGCATGCCGAGAGAATTTCTGTGAACGGCCGGCAACATTTTCTTGCGTTAGAAATTATATGGACGCTCCAGGCGCATTTCTGCCATCGCCGTCAAGTTCCGCAGAAAGTCCAAGGGCGATAAAACCATCGCCGCGCGCCGTATGCTTTATGTGAAAGTGAAAGCGTGCGAGGGTGAGCCGGCGAACGCGGTTCAATATCGCGCGCGCGACCTAGGAACGCGGGCCGGAAGCGTGCCCTCTCCTGTCGCGCGCGAGGCAGGGGGGTCAAGCGAGGCAGGAGGAGCGTTCTTCGGCGACTGCTAGGGTGCCTTGATGTCCTCCTCGCCCTCCTCTCAGTACAGATCGAAGACAACCGCGGCGTCTACTACGGCGTTGGGCACGCGAATGGTGGACAGTGCAGTAGACGCCCATAAGTTTCATATTGGTATAACTAGAGGGAAGTCTGGCGCTGCGATCGTTCAACCATCGTGGGAATGATGGGAAGTACAGGCTACGGATTGGCATTTTGTTGACTGGTGAACTAGTCTACAAGCGTTTTTTTGCCAGTTTTGGTTTCGCTCCAAGCGCAGTTGATATAACCTGCAGTGGGACACTGCAACGCAAAGCTCTCTGCCTTTGTTCTGTTGCTCGAAGTGGCGATAGCGCGCTGGGCAAGCGGCTGGGACGATGTTTGTGTTGCGGTGTGGTGTCGAAGCCCTGACGAGAAAGCGACGGCATTGTAAACGTTGAAAAAACATATTTTGACCATTTGGACCTCGGTTTGCTGAGTGTGTTAGGTTGGCGTTGTAGCGTTACGTGCTTTAGAATATTTCAGAATAGGAAAAAGAAGGTAGTACTGATACTAGGCATAGACAGTTGTACATTTAGTGTCTTGACAATCAAACTTTATTGAGGGCTTCATTATGCATTGCTCGTTTATGTGCTCATTGAAATACGTGTTTTAGGACTTTGAGAACACAAACTTACGTGTGATAGGAAACGTTGCTTCTTCATGACTGTAGTCTAGTGTCGCAAAATGGGGAAGTGCGAAGCCACGTCATAACGCTTCGGAAGTGGTACGTCAATATAAAATATAACGAAGCCACAAGCGTCCTATCTAGCACTGCAGCAGATGTGCTTAAAATTACGTGAAGACGTTGTGCAATCGTGACAGCCGACAGAGCCTTTCGAAAGAGCGAGAGACTTCGCAAGTTCCTGTTTTCTGCGAGAACAATCTAGCGTTTGTAGCGAGCAGGCGTCGTAGGAGACGACACTTGTAGCATTCCTCTCAAGGGCGCAAACTTTCTCTCTCACAACCCAACAATTTTATTTCCGTATATACTTGGTGAAAATTTTTAGATAAGTACATGCACGGTGGTTATTGATGTTGTAAAAATAAATAAATATGTATTCTCTGGCGGTAAATCGGGAACAGAATCGCACAAGAATGCATACTCTGGTGTGCCCTGTTGATAAACCATAGTAAACCGTGCTTCAATCTCAAAGTCATACAAAGTTCATGTAACCTGTTGTACATTATATAAGATACTGCAGAAATAAAAGTTGATTCTACGCGACGATATTTTAGTATAGCTTAGTTTACTGCGCCGCAAGCAAATGCCACTATAGTCTAAAGATGGAGGTCAATCCGAAGCCTGTACTTCCCATCATTCCCATGTAGGTTGAGGCAACACTCATGAGAGCTTCCGTAGACACTAGCGCCACATTTATCTCTAGGGTATTTATTTAGAAACTCTATGTAGACGCCTTTGACGGATGCCGTAGGGACGCGTTGACGGCACTCGTGTGTCTTGAAAGCAATCTGCGACGTGGCCAAAGTGCGCGCCCGCGCGGGCCTCATATTCAAAGCGATCTGCAATTTTTGTAGAGTGCGCGTAGAGCCAGTAGCTTCGTATGCGCTGTGCTTTCGACGTTTCGTTCGCGTTGAAGCGAGAGCTGCACGAAGGTTAATTCGCTTGCTGCTGCCGTGTTTCCTCGCTCCAGCATTTTCGACAGCGAGTTTCCGCGCTCATCGAGCGAGATGTGTTCATGTTTGCCTTCGCGCGCGTGACACCACTCTTGCTAATTTAGTTAAAACACGTTGGCGGGCTAGTTGGTTTGAATCCATGATAGAATGTGTAAGCGAGACTGAACAAGGACGTAGAAAGAAGCAGACGCACAAATACAGCGCTGTGTCTGTTTCTCCCTGCGTCCTCGGTCGGTCACGCTTACATATTTAATCTTTGTTAATTTATTTATTAAGCGAATGTTTACTAGTGTATACGGCCAGGAAAACTACTATGCTCGCAATCGGTGCTTCGAAACTGCAACTTTTTTTCTTTCGAGCTATTGTGCCGGCTGACCTTCTTTAATATTATGCAGCGCACGCATACCTCCGCACGGAATAGCTCAGCGTTGGCTTCAGCGAGCCCATCTCGGTGATAGCAGGCGTAATCCAGGAAGTTGTTGCATGCGTCGACGGTGCGGTTGGCGCGCCGGTACATCTCGACGACGAGTTTCTCGCAGCAGAAACCCGGCGTCGACGGCAGCGGAGCCGGCTCGTCCGATTCGCGCTGGAGCGAATAGGCCTAGCGAATAGGCACACGGTTAGGCCTAGCGCGGTGGCCAGGATCGCCGACCAGCACACGAAATCTGGCGGAATGGGGCCGAATAGCGTCTTGTCGCCGCCGCGTGGGTGTTCAGCGTGGGCCTGCGTCTGTAGCGTTGGTCCCGTGTCGGTGTCGGTCCTTCCCCGGCGCCGTCTTTGTGGGAGAATCGCTCGTGGCGCTATTTGCGTGGTCGCTTCTTCTTTCGGCTCGGTTGACAGTAAAATTTACGATGTTGTTGATGATGACGATGTTGTTGTTAATGATGATGATGATGACGATTTTCAGGCTATGGCGCATACCCACAAATAGGAGTGACTCGTTTTCGAGGGTCCCGTTTTCAGTATCATTAATTTGGGACCCTAGTTTGTATATGATATTTATGTACCTATGTTTTGCATATGAATAAACTTCAACTTCAACCGAGAAGCGGCGATATATATAAAATAAATATATAAATAAATAAGAGTTCATATATAGTTATGGAAGAAAAAGAGGATAAATCATACAGGGTTGCTTGAAGATGAATGAATCGAAGTTCAGAATCTCCCCGCCCTGTCACCTCAGACTGTGCTGAATGGGCCCTTAAAGGCGACCCACCGCATGTGCTGTGGGCTCGCTCAAAATACGCCGAAAGGACAAAACTACTAACAAACGCCTTCATC
Organism: Dermacentor variabilis; assembly: GCF_050947875.1. Taxonomy (NCBI): domain Eukaryota; kingdom Metazoa; phylum Arthropoda; class Arachnida; order Ixodida; family Ixodidae; genus Dermacentor; species Dermacentor variabilis. The sequence continues at coordinate 45,891,928 of NC_134572.1, forward strand.
GCTCAGGTCTGCCGCTTCAGGATGCCCACGAGATCCTATTCTCGCGAGAAATATTAATAACCGGGATGCAGTTCAGTGCGTACCCATGAATACGGTCGGGTCGGTCGGATTTTCGGCGAGTAGATTCAACCTCAGTTAAAAAAAAAATCGCCTATGGGGTCGTGACTCGAAGCTCGGCCAGCCATCGCTGCAGTCCGATACTCTTACAATTGGGCCACGAGCGCCTTTTTTTATTTCTTTCTTTACTAGGCCAACAAACTCACATATACTTCTCACGCATACTTCTCTCGTGCTAACATCAACTAGCCCGCCACGTGTTGATAATGATGAAGATTTCCATACTGGCACACATTGACAACGGGGGATTTGCCGTGCAGTGGGCGGTTCACATATTGTGACAACGCGAACTCTCTCTCTCTTTGAGGTGATCGCCCCGTGTTGACGTTATTGGTTTCCCATACTGTCACACATACTCACAGTGAAGGATCAGCCAAGAAACGTGCCCACGTGTTCACTGCGATGGCGATTTCCATACTACGCCACATGCCCGTAACAAGGGACTGGCCGAGCGGTACATTTCGTGCCACCAATCAGCTCTTTGAGACGATCGTTGCGCGTCGATAGTTATATGATTTCTATACTACGGCACATACCCAACACCGGGGGATCGGGCACGAAGCGCATCCGCATGTTGATAATGGTAGTGGCGATTTTCATCCAGTGGCCCATGCCGCACAACAGACGATCGGCAGAAGAACCAGACGCTGCATTCAAAATAAATGAGAAGAAACGAGGAAATATAAACCAATACCTGTCACATTGCATGTATATAGCACGGGTGAGCGAGAGCACATGCAAGTGCCAGGTTTCTTTACGCCAAAGACGAGCGAATGAAGTGGCCAAACTTGTAGCATTTTGTTAACCGCTTCATGAAAGCTTCGCTTCACATAGGTTCAAACATGTGCGTTGGATCTGCATAATTTTAATTCACTGGCCGCCTTGGCTCGTGTAATGCATGTCGTCATCGCGATTTACCGGCGCCTGTGAGCGTAACAATTCCTTTAGCTAGGTTCTTTGAATTTGTTATCAACCTGCGCTTACGACTAGCTGATCGTTGTGACAATGCTGGCGAAGCGGAGTTCAAACCACCGAAGAAGCGCTAGAAAAAAAAAGCATCGGAATGTAACCGTTACACTATCGTGGCTCTCGTGTGTAAACGCGCTTAAAAATCCCGACCAGATTTGCGAAGCACATGGGACCGCCGTAGAATGAATGACGTACGTTTATCTGTAGGTCACATCGCACAGGTACGCTGTGCAGCATGTGTTCCACAATGTGTTCCACAATGTGTTCCGTACTTGCCGTGTTCCCGTTTGGGCTTCGCCGGGTGACAAGAGAAGGGAACGCGCCACGTGTCGTGCCAGAAGGGTTAGTTCTGGGCGTTCTACAGCGCCCGGTTATAGATATCCCGATACCCTGACTCTACAAACGGCAACGTATAGCGCCCAGTAGTTAACAGTGATCCTCTCTCTTCGAGGGTTTGCTTGAACGACCTCGTCCTAGAAACGTGAACATGGGGTATAGGGGAGCCAGGGTCGCCGCTTGTTGAGTTTTCGTTTTCGTTTACGCGACGTCTTTATGCAGGCGAGGCCGCGCAGGCACTTTCACGATGGGTACCGAAGGTACGAACGGCGAAGAAGTGGGAAGCACGCATTGATTGGCTGAAACGCACGCACTGCGAAACTAATGCTTCTGCGAAGCTAATGGCTCGAGCCCAACCCTTCGTTGATACTATGGAGAAGGCGTATTCACGATCGCCATCGATCTGATTCGGTACTTGAACTGAAGGCAGGATATTCGACGAATCGCGGCTGTTCCGTTGAACCTACTTCGATTCGCAGTCGGTCGCGACACTCTCACTTCGTCGCAGCGCGCTCATTTTTTCTTTATCCTATCTTTTTAATATTTGGTATTTCGTCTAAACTATGTCGCATGTCCGCCTCCCTAAAGACGTTGAATCACGCCGGTAATTACACGCGAGGGCGTGCAGGGGCTATTCCGGATGGCAATTACCCTCCTTTTACAAACACACACACACACAAACACACACAGGCAAACCCGCTCAACACACGCAAACCCGTTCACTCAGACACATGGAAATCCACACCATACGCGTCCACGCATGCATGCACGTACGCACGTACGTACGTATGCACGCACTGAAGTCCGGCATGACATGTAAAGCTTCGTTCTCTGGGCGTGGTCTACCAATAAGGCGCTACCAGAACGAAGTGTAGCAGTCTCTCAGCTTAAGTGGGCGTTGCTCGCTTGAAGAGCCCCTGCAAAAAAGGGCCAATCGAACGTGTCTCTGGCGGTAACGCTTGCGTACGTGGTTCGTCGCCCGCATAAGGCACGCGAAGGCAAACAGACTGGAAGAAGGTGCGCCGATTTGCACAGCTGCTCGGGTTCAGATGTCTCCATACGGCGGCCAGGCACAGGCCGCATCCTCCGGCCATATAATCATCGGTAGCGACCTTCTGAGGACTCCCCTTCGCTATCGGCCGTGCATGCGTGGACGCGATCGCTGATGGGAGGTGAATTTTCTCCTTTCTATTTCTCTGGTATGCGGTGCACCTTCTCTACGTATAGAGGGGTCGTAATGACCACAGCGCTAGTGCCCGAGCTAAAGCGTCTGTTTTGCTTGTAACGTGTACGTCGATTTGGCGAGCTAGAGATCTCCACCAGATATGCTTGCATCCGATTACGCTCACAAAATGTCCGAGTAATGCGAAACTTCGGTTATTTATCCGCTGACTAGTTGCAGCATAGCACGCTACTTTTCTTTTAGCTTACTTGCTTTCCCAGCCTTACGCAATGAGGGTCTTGGTTTCTTTTCCCAAATATTTGGCTGCCTTTAGGTCAGTGAGAGTTTTCACGTGTTGACCGTGCATTTACCTCTCAATAATTCTCACATCTGTGTTCGAAACGGCTCAGACTTGCTCGCGAAGTCGGCGTATTCTTTACATTTTTAAAAAAATCATCTGCTTCAGTGTAGCACGAAATTTCTTTTTCCATATAGGTTTTGGTTGCCTTTACGCTTGCCACACACAAAAAAATTTTTTTCTGAGCTGCATATATACGAAAGTAGTCTTGCATTTACGCTTAGCGCCATCTTATTTCTAGGTCTATGTGTTACTCTTAAATTCAGCTCTCTGTTATCCGCATTCCCTAAAATCGCCTTAAATGACTGACAAATGACTTTCTTTTATTCCTTTGTCAATGCGGGAAACATTTGACGAAATCCACGTTGGGTCAAGGTCTAAGACACTTGGTCAGCAGTGAAATCACGTGAAAGCGTGCTCTCGGAGGAATACTGTAAATACTTTGTGCTTATTTCCTGGTGATGAACGGTCGCGTAGGGGTTTTTCGTCATTGAACACTTAAAATAATGTTGCGCTGTGCACCTTTTAAAACAGCGATGTTGATTCACAAGTTTTCATTACACGAGGCCATCCAATGCCAAATGGCGCCAAGGATTGCGCAATGCATTGTGCACTAAATTGTGAAAAATGGAATTGCGCTAACATGTAAAGTAGATACATGTCAATGAGAAATGTGTATAGAGCCACGTTAAAGCTCACGACACTGGAATCATAATGGCTGATTAGGAGGTCGGTGATGTGATTAAATCTGTGCGGTGTGTGAAACGTTGAACATGTAGCACGTAGTCATACTACGAGCAAAGATAGTGACACTGTTTGATGTAGAAATTGAATTGTTTCGTACGGACCGATAAACGTTGGAAGGCTCGCGACACCATTTACCTAATGAGTTTGGTATGAAGGAAAGGGTGCCTGAGCTCAGCAACGATTTTTACGTGCCTGGCCTTATTATCAGAACTCACTCCTCCCAAAGGCGATGGAAGAGAATGGAACGTCTACTTTTCGCAACCATACTGCGAGGGGCACACGTTCGTATTTCACATTAAAGTTCTAGAAGATCGATAAGACAGATAAGGGCATAGAAGCTGGTAAAAGCAAACGCTGTAATATAACAGGGGACGGTGTACCAGGCGTTTCAACAGTTTGTACTTGTTTTATACCGGCTTCATCGCCTTTGGACTGGTCTCTTCTCCGCTTGAGGCCAGCATACGTCTCGTGCCGATATAATCCCTCAAGGTCTTGTTACATCCGGCAAAAAATAGACAGATTACGTGACGAGACCACGTCACCAAGTTTTTGAGGACAAAACAAGATCAAACAAACAAGCAAGCAAGCAAACAAACAATCAAGCAAGAAGTATTTTCCCGCACTTGTATTTAGTAATTTTTTTGCCCCCCATCTCCACTGGATTTGCGAAGAAGCGGCAGGAACTGTCACGCATGCGTCTACAAGTACAAGAATTTCCAAGCGCCCACTCACGCAAATGATATCGAATCTAAGTACCATATAATAATAATAATAAAAAAAAAGAATGGAACCTGCTATTCTCGTAGGTTGCCCGTATAAGAGGCAGTACGCACCGCCGCACATACAAGTTCGAGTTAAGTACAAAATACTAGATTGCTCGAGGAAGCTTTCGAACGTGCCTGAGGAGTTTCTATAAAATAGGGAAATATAAGAAAGAAAGGAAAAAGAAAGAAAAGAGAGAAAACGAAGAAAACTCCAGAGTTGGGGGAAGGACATGTCACGTCCTTCGGGAACTGTCTTATCTTTGCACGAGCGGGAAAATAGCACTTGGGCGCTGTGTCTGAGTGGCCGTCTAAAATCCCAGTTAATGCTACCAGAGACGACATATTCGCAGAGTAGAAACAGAGAGAAAAAAAAGGCAAGTTCAGACAAATCTCGCGACCTCGCTCTCGAATCGGCTTCTCGAACTAAAGGAACTTGCTTTTCTGAGCTGTATGGACTTTTCTCACTTTCAGCTGGCAATACTTGCTCTTTCTAGTTTACCTGAGCGAGTCACGAGATTGGATCGTTTTAGAAGTGCGTGCTTTTTGAAGTCGGTCCATCGACGGAGAAAAGCAAATTAAACCCAGACTAGTGCGCTTACGTGCGCTTGCGCGAGCGCTTGAGATTTGCGCAATGAATAAGGTGGAAGTAATTTCGAAAAGAAGGCCGTCTGTCTTTCCTTTTTACATCTTGAAGACAACGCAGCGGGCGCACGTCTGTATGTGATTGCTTAGTTCCGTGTTTAAATTTGGATCGTCTCGACGGGACTCAGTAGTGAAGCTTGATGATTGTCATCTATCTAACATACGTACAAATGAACGTTCTACCTATGCGATTAACTTACATTTATGTGACGGAGCAGTTTTTTCTCACACGTGAAACGTCTGACCGAAACAGAAAAGGACAAACACGAGGACGTTTTTGTCTGTACTGAGACTTTTGACACGAACAGTATGAAGACGCTGAAGCCTGCATATGTGTGCATGACCAGGCGGTCTGTCAAAGAAGTCACTATACTAACTTCATTTTTCTCTTACCTTGTCAAACATCTCTCGGGCATAATTATTGCTTCTGCTTTATATATACGGTGCTTTTTAAAGAGTTGACATAATTAAAAAAAATCGCTCGTGACATGTAGCACAATTCTACTGCTTCAGTTAAGTATCAAAATTTCGCTAAAACATTTCTAAACTAATTGCTTTACGAGACATATTTTGATATACTAATTGCAGTCGGTGCGCCTCCATGTTTATCCAATTGGAATGAATGCTGAGGATGGCAGCACTGTTTAGATATGAATTTCCAATATGTGCGTCGAAATACATGTATTGGTGTTACAGTTATTTTTGTGCTTCAGTGCATCAAAGTGTCTTGCAAAAAAAGAAAAAAAGAAGAAGCAAGTGGGACAACTGCATGCTTACCGCAAGCCTGACGGTGCCTATCTCAAAACTGGTACTAGTTTCAAAATTAGTTTCAAATAGTAGTGCGTTGAGACCTGACTGAATTTAATTTTGTAAACTGCAGTATGTGTCGTAACGTAACGTGTTAAAAAGATTATTAGTGTAATGTTCATTTTCGAATATGCATTTTAATTTGGTGTGCAGCGTCCGCCTCTTCGAGCAATCTCGCCCAATAAGTATGTTTGTTTTCATGCTACGGGCGATTTTAACGATCTTAAAGTTAGTAAAAAAATTATTCTTTATTTGATATACTCTATCGTGTCTCTTCCGTTGACCTGCCAGTGCACGATGGTAGTTGTAAAAAAATTTGTATTTTAAATTGTAGAGGCAGTTGCATTACCTACGGACCACTACTCGATAAAATAAGTAGAAACTGCACAGTATGGACTATTTAATAGCAAAATTTAATTTAGTAATAGCAAATTTTGAAGCGCCTTTTTTATTGTTGATGTGACAGGACGTTCTGCGCCCGGAGAATAAGTTTCAAAGGAACAGTTCATATAAGCACTGAATCAAGTTATCCTGATCAGGTTATCGTTCTAGTCTGAATCATTCGGAGAAAAAAGGGAAAAAGCTAAAGGCATCAGTTTTTGTTCTCTAATTTTGTGCCCAAATCATAGCGCAGGTACGCACTGTGATGTCAAATTATCAGAGTACTTTTGCTTGTTTCTCAAGGTTGTCAAAGCTTGTTAGCTGTAGTTCTTAATCGCTCTTTAACGAGAATAACTATAGCCCGAAGCAGACGCTATGAAAAGTCATGAGGTCACAAGGAAGCTTCAACGCGGCATCGCCACGTGCTTTTCGCCTTAATATCGTTATATGATGTCCAGAAAGCTTTGTTTTCTGATAAACTTTGTTGTGACCTTGATATTTAGTGCCCCTTGAATGCAAGGGACGTTGCTGCAGCAACATATGTGACGTCACCACTGCATTGCATGTGGTCATTTCATTTGGTACTTTTCAGTTACTTCGAGGCATTTTCGAAAGGGCCACCCAACGTTGATTTCGCAAGAGAGTTCACTGATTTGCTAGCTGGTACAGGTGCGTACAATAGCAATTGCAACGCGGGAGAGAGAGAGAAGAATGCAAAGAAGAATGCAGAGAAACGCAGGGAGGTGAACCAGAGCAACACGGGAGCTTTGTGTTCGAACTATTAAGCCTACATACGCGCGCGACTATGAGACGGAGTCGTGAGCCTATGTAGGCATCCTAGGCAGAACTGCATCCCAGTGCCTTCTAGCAGCCCCGGGGCAAGCAAGGCATTGGATCACACACGCACGAGGCCGAAGCCAATAGCTAGTTCACACCTGCCGATGTGTTTCTTTGCCTGTGGTTGCACAGCGTCTTTCGCACATACCGCGGCTGAACAGCTACTATAGCGCGATGGCGCTGATAGCATAGCTGCTTCTTCACTTAGGACGCCCTCGACACGCCCCCGTGACACAGGCGAGTCTCAAGGAGGCCTGGAAATGACACTCCGAGGTCCGATCCACGGGTAAAGAAACCGTTCAAAAGGTGTGAACTGACTACCTGGGTCGGCTTGCGCGCATGCGTGACTGAATTTCTAGAGAGCAGCGGGATAGCAGTTTGGCCTCAGCCACCATTTCCCAATTGCCTTTGTCCCCACCTGTACAACATAGTCCTCTAGAACGAAAACAGCGCTAATAATGGGCCCAGAAAAGTAAAAAGACACCTCGCTGACTTCATCCAGCGCTTCGTTTGTTAGCGCGCCTTTCTTTTTTCTTCTTCGTATTATAAATGACTGATTCTGCGTTCGTCCACTTTGATTTCGAGGCTAGGTTGTCGTGACTCTCTCCTATGTTCCGTTCGACGTCACTTTTGGCCCCTACATGCAGGGTGCGCGAGCACCGCCAACCGCGTGGGAGTGGAGCGGTGCCCGGACTCGGTCGGCTACCGCACCCCTCTCGAGGCAATGACCGAGGGTGGACACGAGAAGATGCTCTGGCTACCGTGCTCGGTGCCGCAGAAGGACAGGCCCGACTACTTGGCCACCGTGTGCGTGGACCAGGACTCCCCCGACTACTGCAAGGTGGGACACTGCAGGCAATAAGTGGCTATCCTGAATAGGGGATAGCCACTCTGTAGTAGCAACAGTAGCCGTAGAAGTCATTCGCCCGAGGAATGCGTAATAGTGCGATAGAGGAAACAAAAAGCTTTAGAGGGAGGGAGAAAACAGGAGCATAGTGGGCGCTAAACTTCAACTGTTTATTCTTAGTTCGGTGTTCAAAGAATACAAGTGCGCATGCTTGCAATGGTCACTTAAAACATTACAGAAACGTGTCACGCAGCTGTAGCTGGACCCCTCCCAAAGATAAGCAGAAAGAGAGAGATAGAGAGAGAGAGAGAGAACAAGGATAGGAAAGGCAGGGAGGTCAACTAGAAGAGCATCCTGTTTACTACCCTGCACTGGGGGTGGGGAAAAGGAGATAGAAAGAGGAAAAAGGGAGAGAGTAAGCACTGAGTGCGTGTGGGAGGGACTCTATACACAGGGAAACTATAAACGGTCTCTTAAGCCAGTGCACTTCAAGTATTGCACTAGTGCACGAATCGCTTTTCGAGCTAGTCACGGGTGTGGCCACGGTCCGAGTATCTTTGACTCGGTGAACGGTCTCGAGTCCAGTCGCTGTAAAGCTGCCCGCAGAGAGAGGCGTTGGACATCGTAGCGAGGGCAGGTACGCAATAGGTGCTCGATGGTTTCCTCACACCCACAGGAGTCGCACATCGGGCTCTCGGACATTCCCAAACTGAGCACGTGCTGGTGGACGAGTTGTTTATGCGTGATTACAACGAAGGCGCCAAATTAAAACAACGTCCGTTATTTTATTTGGCGCCTTCGTTGTAATCATTCCCAAACGATAAGCAGAGGCGTCGCTAATTCAGTGCGTCCCTCTTGAGTGCCCCAAGCGGCCAGTCGCGCGGCAATTACGCATGTATTCGCGGGCTTCTTTCAAGATTGGGAAAACAAATTTATGTAGAATTTATTGAGCAACAGAAAGCTGTATCGGGAGTTTTTCATTTGGCTCTACAATTTTCTCATTGACACTTTTCACCTAATTATAACATCTGAGAAGTTTATTAATTAGGATTAATTATGAATAGGCGGAATGCGAAAGATATTCTGAGTATCTCCGAGCGATGGCAAGCAACATTGCCTTGGCTCCGCCTTGCTATGTGGCATTTGCATATGCTTATATGTGCATACCCTGCATATGTGTAGTGCGTGTGTTTGATGAATTTGTGATTCTTATTATTCTTAGCTGAACAAAAGAAGCAGCGCAGCATAGAAATAGATGAAGGACGAGATGGGCGCGGAATGGAGTAAATTTCCAGCGATTTTATAGATGTCCGAACCATCAACTTGAGCAAATTACGACACACACGTTGCGTGGCAACGTGGAACATGGCACTTGCCACGCGCCAACTAAACAGGGGGACCACTGCTACGGCAGAAAGTGCCTGCTCCCTGTGCCCTCCCCCCCCCCCCCCCAATGTATGTTTCGTCTTTACTCTGTTAAAAAAGAAAGTCTGTTAACTCATAAAATTAGAATTTCTGCTCTTCAACAGCTAAGTTCACTTAAATTAATTATTTTACTACCAAGTACATTCAAGCTTTCTAGTTCTGACTTGCAAAAATTTATTACATGCATTTGATTTCGTTGCGTCTTCGTCCCAATTTCTTCGGAAGCTGAGGAATGGATACGCGTGGACAAACAGCGTTATCGTTTCTCATGCAACTTCTGATAATTGTTCGAAGTGTAGTTGCACATTTCAGCATTTCGGAATTCAAGACACTGTTGCGAAAAAGTCGCAGAGGACACCGGGTATAAGCGATTGTGGCAATGCAAGGCCAAAACGGAGAGAGGTTAGAATTTCATAAACGCAAGCCGGCGGTTCAGTGACGCCAGCGCCGCCGGCTTCCAGAACGTAGAAATGATATTGAACCGAGCGAAACTGGGATCAACGTGAGTCGGCTGTTCAACGTGTACGTGCGTTCTGTTTCGGCACGCTACGACATTCGGGCGATTGCGACGATAACGAAAAGAAGCGAAGCCTCCTTCGAATTCTTGCTTCTCTTTCTGTTGTCTCGAGGCGGTGGCCTTGGTTGTCCATTCTATACGATATGCCTTCACTTCCTTTTTTTTTCGCGCATTTATTTTTTGCTCCCGCGCGTGGTGCTGCCGTAAGCACATTCTTTATGTAAGCGGGTTTCTGCGAGGCGAAACAAAAATTGAGACACGTCAAGCCATTTCGGATATCTCCGTTTGCCTTTGGCGTGAGTAATGCAGTTGTTTGCGCCGCCTGCGAACGAACGGTGGCGGTAGCTTCTCGCCGCAATAAGAGATGGGTTCGCTTCGAAAGACACGTCGAAAGGCGGCCGTCGTGGCGACGAGAAGATTTATCTGTTGGCGAGAGAAGAGGCAATATGTATCGGCTATGAGTTTCCTCTTTTACGGATCGCTTTTTCTAGGAAGGAACAGCGACGGAAGTGAAATACGCCAGATGTTTGAAAAAGTACGTTTATCTGTGGGAACAGAGTAATAATTCCTGGCTCCGTGCCGGAAGGAAAGACGCCTACAGAAATACTGTCAGTCACAGAGACGCCATGCAGAAAACACCGATGTTTCACTATTGCTTTAAGGAATAACGGTCACCGTTTTTCTTTTTCTTCATTTCTTTTCGGCTTCACGTGGCAGTCTTTGGCCAGAGACACGTGCTCATTGAACGTAACTGTAGAGCGAAAAAAAAAAAAAACAGCAGCCTTGTGCGACCTTGCAAAATCACAACCCAATTTCCAGCGAATCTGCTGCTTTCGAGCCGTTGCAATAATAATTTCATTTGCCTGTAAAGAAATCGTACACTTTAAAACGTTGCCCCTATATGACCGGTCTGTTTGAAACCTTGACCACATACAAAGCTTTCGAGCACTTAATTGTTAGCATTAATTTTTTTTTTTACGAAGGTAGGTATTACAATTCCTCTACACACGTTTTACTTCGCCAGGACATTGGCTATAGAGTCATCTCCACTTCCCACTTTTCGAAAATGTGATCTTGGTCGGATTCACAATTGTCCCGGGGCGGGTGGGATAAATTCTGCGTTGCTGTAAAACATACTTAAAGCGCTGCAGATTGCTTGCCTCCGTAATTTGCTGCAAAGGCTGAAACGAGTATAGAGTCTTCGAACTTTGCCAACACATAATCCCTAATATGCTCGTAATTTAAAACAAATACAAACAATGTACCCTGTTTTCTTCACCGAGGGCACCGGGGAAACAACCTACTACCAGCCTCGCATGGTGCTTAAAAAGGAGGGTTCAGTAGTTACCTACAACGCTTCTAATTTAAACTAATGATAAACCTGGTATAACGCGTCCCGGGAGATTGGCAAGCATTGCTGAAAACGTCTGTGGGAAACTTTCGAATACTTGATTAAGAATTCTTTTGTAAAGGCTGCAGCTGATGCACACGTATTTAACTTCGCACGGAGATTTGTCGTAGCATTCCCCTAATTTCGCTAATTGTGATCTCGGTGGCATTTGTTGTTCTTCCAAAGCAATTAGCTAAATTATGCGCTCCGCGTGAGACACATTCGTAGCGCTCTGGAGCGCTTGCATACGTAATAGATTTCAAAGGCAGCAATCAATCCACTCACTTTGGAATTTTGCCTGCACATCACCTGTTACTTCGAATTGACATTCACCGAATATAATCACAAACAATAAACCGGAAAAACGAGCAGAGTAACTAGTTGGGCTTATTGGTTGAACGTAGTGGAAGGCTACAGTGTGGAGAGCCGACGGAGACAAAGGAGGCACACAAAGTGTCTGTGTACTTTGTGTGCCTCCTTTGTCTCCGTCGGTTTTCGCGCTGTAGCCTTCCACGGAGAAAGCAGGGTTCCATAATTATTTGTAACGCTCCTAACTGAGCCAGAAACGTTAACATATTGAGTCAGATTGCAGTTTGGATGAACCCTATGTCTACCGAATATAAGGTTCTTTTTTTGTAACACATAGTTATCGCGGGACATCGGGAAACGTAGTTGATAACGGCTGCGCGACACTTCCCAAAACTTGCTTAGAAGGAATTTCTTTTTTTGCAAAAGCTGTATTTTATGCAGAGACACTTATCTTCGCACACAGATTCGCCTATAGTGACATGCCTTATTTCGCGAAGCTTTATTTTAATGGCATTTGCAGTTACGCCAGGGGAGCGTGCCCAATGTCGCGCCGCTCGTAACGCCGCGGAGCACTTGTATACGCAACTTATTCCAAAGGTCGCGCTTAATCCACCCACTTTAGATTCTGCCCAAATACAACTCATAGCGTATCCCTTATTTTGGCCACACATGAACAAGCTTCCTTGTTTATGTCACCGAGGACACTAAAGAAATCAAGTACGGACCCCCTTATGACGTATGATAGGCGTCCCTCAGCTGTAAAAGAATTGCTCGGTCCCTGGTCCTGTCCCTATAAACAAAGTGAGACTGCGAAAGCCTTGCACGATTTCTTTGTCTGATTAGTTCCTTGTGAATAGTACTTTTCTGGTGACGTAAATTGTGCCTCGCAATAACGGAATAAAGGCTTCGTCGTACCACTGAAATTTTGTATCTTTGGTGTGCTTTTCTTTATTTTACTTCATTTTATTATCCTGACATTGTTTTCCCGTCACTGACTTCTTATACGCTTTGCATTGAAGTGATGCATTTAATCATGAGCAGAGTACTTGTGGTTGTCACAGCTCATGCGCTGACTCTGCAATATGCATGTTCAGATTTACAGTTCATGTCAACTTCTTGGTACATTTATAAAGTCAATTTAATGACCTTAACTCCATGCGATTGTGAAAGCCTGAATTATTTCCTTTTCTTTTTCTATTTATACCCTTCTCCAGTGTAGGGTGTCGTTTTGTAATATGTGTGTGGTGTAGCTGCAGTGTTGGGATATAGCTGGCTCTTCAGTAGCCGAACATTCCATATTGTTGCAGCTAATAAACAACAACATGAAAGTAGTAAAAAGAATACGCGGATTCAGTAATTATTTGCAACACTTCTACGCAAACCAGGAACCTGAAATTTTCGCCACAAGTTTCCCTTAACATTTCCCCACTGTTCACCGAATTCGAAGTTGGCACCTTGTACAGTTGTGTCAAGACTCTGAAAAACACTGCAGGTAGCGACAGTATGACGCTTAAACGGATATTTTGCAGAGGTAGTATTTCATTCACAGGCATTTAGCTTCGCACAAAGGTTTTCGATAGACTTCCCCCGGATTTAGCTTAATTTGATCGTGGTTGCATATATAGTTATGCCAGGGTTGCGTGCACCGCTCGTAAAACTCAGTTATGTACTCTTGGGAGCACGTAATTACGTATCGTATTGCACAGGACTTAATTAGCCCCAAATAATCTGAATTTCGCCTACGCACAACCCATGGCGAGCGCAGTAGGCAAATTCACTTTAGCAGTTTCTAGATGCATATGCTTGCACATTTCGTGTTGCTTCAATGTCTCGCGTACTTCTATATGATGTATGAAAAGCAAGCTATGAATGAAATGCTATTTTATACTGCAGTGGTTTAGTTCCATGAAGATGCTGTTTATTGTTAAATTGGTTAATTGGCTATCGAATTTCGTTTTAAGAGGCATGAACGCAAAATAGAGCTATAACAATCAGCTTAAGAAAGTATCAGCAGCCGTGTATGTGCTCTTTTCTGGAATACCGTTAGAATTTCTTAAATATTAACGCAATAATTTTAATAATCCATCTGATGCTACGAGACGAAATCATTTCGAGTGTGCTTAGTCAGGCATTCACCCGAAAGTAAATCATTTCGAATGTTCTTAGTCAGGCATTCACCCGAAAGTAAATCATTTCGAATGTTCTTAGTCAGGCATTCACCCGAAAGACGCGCACGCGCGCACGCACGCACGCACCTCGTGCCCAGTGCTGAACCGTATAGTTGCGTATATATATATGACGCGATGAAGGTAGGCAGTTTACGTCCTTTCGCTAGAACCAGTGTTCAGAGCCATTGTTCAAGGACATCTTTGCCGTTTTCCGGCCCATTCCTGACAAGGCTAGAGTGTGCAGGTATCTATTGAAGGTTATCTTATGCCCATTTATTTGCGCGAGGTCGAGAAGCTCGCACGGTCAAGTGCTACTTGCACACATGTTTCGTGTTTGTTTGACGTGCACGCGAGACACCGACAGAAGCTGGCCACTTCGATCGCACACATCAATGTAGCGGACCACTATCTGATGACTTTGTTTTCCGTCCTTGGCCTGACGTAAACAGCACAGTCTTGATATAACGGCAGCTCTTGCCTTTTTACAAGCAGCTGACCTTTGACATAAGGTTTTAGCTATGCCGCAACGTGGTGGACATGCATATTTACAGAACGGATGAGAGGTTGGCCTGAACAATAGCTTGCTCTGGCTTGGTACTCTGCACAGGAAGAAGAGACGGGAGGAATGATGAAGGATGAAAAGAAAGGACGTAATTACGCTTTCTCTTGCTTTAACTGACATTAGACATGGGAACGTGATAACGTCTTTTGCCGCAAACGGAATCTCTGGGGAGACTTATTAGCGTTTTAGCACCGAATCTGCAAAGAAGCGGACAGAGACACGAACTGAACTCTCCGTGTGCTTCTTTGTAGATTCTGCGCTAAAACACCAGTAAGTATGGACTGCCAACGAGCCCGAACTAATGCTTTGCTCTTGGGAGAAGCGCTCGTTGCGAGCATTTCCACGGCGATGCGAGGTGGCGGTGGATCTTCTTTTGTTTGTTATTTCGTCGAAGATCAGTTCGTAAATAAGTGAAGCGCACGGAGAATGCCGACTCTCGCGCTCGCGTTCGGTGTTTGGCTTCCGCGCAGCGTTCCGCTTCTGTTTGCTTCTGGGCTTTCACCGAACGCTCGGGGCTTATCGGCTCGGGTCCGGGGGTCGCGTCGCACCGCCGCACTTTCGGCTGCTGTCGTCGCTTTTGTAGGCAAATGAGGCTTTCCGGTGAGCTTTTCTGCGGTCTTTCTGAGATCGCGGAGTACACGCTTGTCATGTCAGCGTTGTAAGGAAGTTTGAGTGGCTTCGAGATTTTTGGCCCTGCGCGTCTCTCTTTCGACCTTTTCCGGTTTCGGTTCCTGGTCCTAGAGGGACAACAAACTCTGATCGGTGAAAGTTGATTGGCGCTAAAAAAAAAACAAATTAAAGGCAAGAACCGAAAGTTATGCGGAAGTTTTATCATTCGAATGGAATGGCCGGGTTATGAGGATTGTGTCATAGTGGATGACTGGCTGATTGATTTCGATCGCACTTCGGGTTCCTTGCTTATTATGTTTTCGCTTGCATCGAAAGCTAGGTACAAATGCGTTTTTTTGCCTTTTGTTCAGTCCGAAAGCACAAGAGAATGTAAACAAATGTTTCATCCTTAAATTTTTGTCATGTTTTGGCGGTATAGGTGACAAGTTTCCGCAGTGTACGTTCTGACCTCCCGTCGTTACACCAACACCGGTAATCTTTTATCGTCAACTGTTTTTCTTGTAAGATTGCAACCTTGTTACTATAACAGTTACTTCCGTCGTGACGACTATAAAGAATATGTATTCGCCACTGGTTTAAGCTTACGAGCCATATTTTCGTTATGTTTAGTCACATTCTTTGTGCCTCTCTTTCTCGTCTTTCTTTTTTTGAACTGGGTGCTCCCAACAGATTGTAATCCGCATGTAATTGAAATAGTGACCTTATGCCCAACAGCAGAACGCCATTTCCACTAAGCTGACGCGCTCGATGATGCATCAAAAGCTGTACAGGTAAAGAGGCGCAAAAAATGCATAGGTGACGAAAGCTGAACAGCGTGGTTTGGTTACCTTTCACTGTCAACTAATGACGTCGGGTTTCCACACGCAAAAGCAGCTGAGGCTATCTTTCGCGAAGCATCAGATATTGTAATTAACGCAAGTTAATGCACTATGTGTGAAATTAAGTATATGGGTTACACGGATGTGCTCAGGCTTTTTGTTATTATTATATAAATTTTCTTCAAGGCTTGCGCAGCTCACAAGAAAGTACAGACATTTTACAGAGCACTACTAAACCTTTTTCAAGCGAGACGACTGAGGGAAATGATCTGTTTTGCTTGTAGAAAGCCGGAAAGTGCTCCATTGCGGAATGTGAAGTTCTATTTTTCATTCACTATGCAAAGATGATGTGGAGGTAAGCAAGGCGAGAAAGAGAAGCCACGCGAAAGCATCACGTGCACACACACAGGCGATCGTTCATCACTCTACCGCGAGCTGTCGCGCAGGCCGAATCGATTTCTGAAGCTGTAGTGTTTTTTTTTCATTCTCAGCGAGTTTGATAGCATAGCCACGTGCCTGTCTTTATGGCAGTGTTGATTTACTTTCACCGAGACAAGCAAACGTAAACAGACTAAAGGCGCCGTTCGTACATGTAACCGGGACGGAGAGATAGGAGGAGGAAGTACGCTTATCGTCCTGCCATAACCTTCCGTTGTCTAGTTCGAATTTTTGTCCCGTGTAAGAGCAGTGGTTTTAGGTGATTTGTAATATTATTGTGTGCACTCTAAATTGTCTATTATTCGTGTTAAACATGTGCAAACGTTACATAGAGCGGAAGAGGAGCGGGCTAGTGATTGTTTCCTGCAACAGACACTACGCCCACACACTCGAGAAGAGAGAGAGAAGAAAAAAGGAAAAGGGAACAGGAAGGAGTGGAAAAAGAAAAGAAAGAGGAAGGCACACCACAACATATCACGTCATACGCAGTGTACGGGTGCGATACAGAGGAAAGTCGAGTCCCGTGGTTGAGAATTGTGGTGCAGCTTTGCGAGCCTCGTATCGAGTTGAATTCAGGACCGCAGCAAGTCTCATTCGAAACATTGAGACCCTGTTATTATTGGCGCCTTCACGTAGAGAAGGCTGGGCAGATCTCCGGTGCACCTATTAGCACTTACACTTTTGAAAAATAAACTTGCAGATTATTTGCCTGTCAGGCAGCTGGAATGACGTGATGCGCTCTTGGGGGAAAGACCGATTATTGACGCGGGAACTCTTTCTACTCATTTCAGGCTAGAAGTGTGTCGGCTGAGAAATCATGAACTTCCCTAACATTCATCAGTTTGCGGAACATATTGAGAGAAGTGCAGTTCAATTAGGTGCTACATGTAAAATTTTTTTATTTTTTTTTGTAGAAACAGTTCCAATTGCAACAAGTACTGGTTAAAGATCATGTCATTTCAAAAGAAAAGAAAGAAATTGGTGCGTGTTACGTGGCACCGACAGTAGGTTATACCGTAGTTAATTTACCGCCTTCGTGACGAGAAGAGAGGAATAAAGGGAAAGGCAAGGAGGTAAACTAGATGAGAATATTTGGTTTACTAACCTGGACTAGAGAAAGAGAAGAGGGGGGAGGATACAATGCACGGGCAAAAAGAAAGTCTAACATCGGGGTGAGCACAGCACGGACGCGAAAAGAAAATCACGCTGAATGCTGTATCGTTCACACAGGCCAGCTTTCGAAAGAAGCGCTCAATCTTCTTTGTCGAGTCGCTTTTGTGTTACCATCTTCTGTGCACGAACTCATGACTGTCGTGTCCAAATCACTGCGCTAATGATCACGCGTCCTTTCTTGAATTATTTGCTCTCTAACGAAGGTAGGTTGCGAATTGTCGTTCTTTTTGTGTCATTTGAGAGAGGAATCTTTTTTTGATGGCGTTTGTTCGGCTTTGATGCAATTGCACAGCTATATGAAACCTGTTATATATTTTCATTTTCTTTGTTGATAGTTACAGCTTCGTGCATGTTAGAAGACCGCCTTCTTTTTGTGTGTGTGTCTTATCGCAAAATACGCAGAAATGGCTGTATGTCTTCTCTTGTGCTGTCTTTTACTATTTTATTCTGTGCAAACGAATACTCAGGTCGCGGTATACCAAGCTGCTTAATAGCTGTTAGGATTTATTTCACCTCACACCATTCTTTCACCTATACAACATTTTATTCATCTTGGAGACGCTGGCGACTTGTTTGCTACCAGTGTTTCAAATGTCAGGGTAAATAAATAAATAAATAAATAAATAATACTAATAAAGTTTTATGTGTAAGTAGTAATACAGTCACAGTTGCATTGGTAAAATAAATGCGGCATTACTGAATAGCTTACAATATATGAGACGTACACACAGACCAAAGCACAGTGTAATTAAGAAGATCTCAAAACTCATGAGCTTGGTTCATTCATTCTGCACAAGATAAATTTGTTTAGAGAGCAATTTGGCGTGTACATGAGCGTCGACTCCTTGTATATAGAAAGGCGGCAAGACATACCTTGGCCAGTCTTAAGCATATTCATGCAAACAGAGGTTTCCAGTGGTTGTGGAATGTTCCGGCATTGTCTGCCCACTGCCATCACACCCTGGACTTGCACCAGTCCTCTTGATTTTTTTCCTATTGTTGCTGTTGCCTCAAGCCATGCCTTCGCAGTGCAATGAACCGCGCGATTTTTTTTTTCATCTCCTTTCCACACGTTGTTTTCTCCTGTAAAGCATTCACTGCCGCAGAGTAGGTAGTGCTGAGGCGAAGCTTTCCTAGGTATACTTTGTGGCGCAAGGAAATCTAGTAAATCTAGGAAAACCTAGGAAATCTAAGCACCAACTCGCCCAAGAAGAAGTTCTTTTGAGGCGAAGCTACTTTTGCAAAAAAAGAAAACAAAAAGAACGCGCAATTCGAGATTATCTTAGCGACTGCGCAATCAGCATGACCACAACCATGTTTGAATGAAAACAATGAGCAAAAACCGACTGATGGGGCCCGTGAAGCGGGAGACCCCATCAAGAAGGATAAAAATGAGTGCTAACCCGTAATATCCCGGTCTAACTCGGCAAGACCTAGGGAACAACGGTTCAGTTGCAGAACTTTCAGAAAGCGCACATGTAGGCCAGCGGGCGCATTTAATCGGCTTAATGCACAGTGAAGGACGTCGTTTTTGACATATTTTTTAAAAAGTGAACGCGCGCGCGAATGCTTCTATTTTTAAAGGTGCCATTGTTTCTTGCGGTGCTTGGTCTTGTCATATTCCACGGCCCGTATGGGCGTAAGTAATTTCGCGCGAACGCCACGTGCCTACTAAATTAAAGCTCCCGAGAGCGTTTCTGTGAAAGCGGCGAAAGCATATACTCTAAATATTCTGAAAACCTACGTCGTTTACCTCGGATTTTTTTCATCGGAAAGAAAGATTTTAAACTAGAGCCCACTAGTTCCATTTTAGTTTCTGTGTTTGCGAGGTGTGTGGTTTATTGAGAATACCAACAATGGCGGTACCCTAACGTATTGTAAGCCCAAAGATAGATAGATAGATAGATAGATAGATAGATAGATAGATAGATAGATAGATAAATAGATAGATAGATAGATAGATAGATGGATAGATAGATAGATAGATAGATAGAGAGAGAGAGAGAGAGAGAGAGAGAGAGAGAGAGAGAGAGAGAGAGAGAGAGAGAGAGAGAGAGAGAGAGAGAGAGATGGAGGGGGAAGGAAAGGCAGGGAGGTTAACTAGACTTTGTCCAGCTAGCTGCCCTACACGTGGGAAGAGGGGATGGAGGAGTGAAAGAAAGAGAGAGAGAGAAGACATGAGTCTTGATTGCACTTTCACATACGCTAAGCGAGGTGTGGCGTATCTAAAATCGGGCACTCAAATCTGTCACCTTCAGGTACGCTAACAGAGCTCGAGTGGCTTTCTGGGCTGATAAGCTGTGAGGCTAGGCTCCAAAAGCCTTTGTTTCTGTAAATGGCCTATCGTCCAACCTATTCAAGGCACACTGGAGAGTCTGGCTTTGCTTATCGAAGCGAGAAGAGTAGCTATCCCGCAGACACACGCGGCTGCAACAACGGGTAACTGTCATGAGTTTGAAAAAAAAAAAAAAAACACCGCCGTGCTTCTCTTCTTGATAGTGCGTTTGCCATCTGCTTTGTTTGCAAGTCAGTTGCGCGATAAGAACTACAATATGCGCTCATGCTTTGGTGTGCTCAACACACGTACCTTGTGAAGTGATTAGAATCACTACACTATAAAGTCACTACATTCATTGTATAGGGCTATTCTTCTTATTCAGTTTGTACTTAAAATTAAATACAGCCATGGTCTTGCATCACTAGAAGCCAGGCGGAAAGCACCTTCCTACCTCTACCTCTACCTCTCAGTTGAAAGCACTCTACCTCTGCAGTTGAAATAAAGTAGAAGCAGGAGTTGCAGCTCTTCCTTGTTTTGACAGTTCTAAGAAAGTTCACCAACAGTTTGTTCATCCGGACCCTGCTCCGTGTTTCTTTCATTTACTTGGCAATTCTCGAGTGGAGTCTGCTGATTGTCAATAGCTGATATAGCTAATGAAGATAACTTCTCAGAAGTATTGAACGAATTTTTTTTCGCTGACCAAGAGACCACAAACATAAACGCGATAAGACTCCTCAATGCTTTCCCCCCTGTACAATGTCAGGTGAGATTCTAAATGGCGTCATACTCTTTCAATTTTTTCTCTTGCACATTCCATACAGCAAAAGTTCTTTAGATTTATTTATTTCCTCGTCTCTCTATATTCAGAAGCAACTGTTTTCTCGCTGCTGTTTTCCACCAATGTAAATGACGAGGCGTGTTTTTATATCTTGCTTTGTCTTACATTCAAATGTTTTGTGCTGTAGGAAATTTCTAGCACCAGTGTAACCTGGGGCGCTCAGGTATTTCATCATGCTCATTGCACCGGTATAGACGACACCGTAGCATTGTGACAGTCGTGTGTAGAGGAGTAAGAAATTGTTGCGCGTTCCCGAAAGCACGATCTAGGGTCCTAATTTAGGCCTCATTGAAGGGGATACGGGGAACAGCCGGCTTCGAGTGTCACCTGATTCTCGTTTCACGCCACAACAACGCGCGACATGCGTAAACAGGTGGTCCACCGGCTGGAGATGCCGTACTGCGGTGACAGCCTGCACCACATGAACTGGAACACGTGCAGCAGCTGCTACGGCAACCCGAGCAAGCGACGCGACAAGCTGGTGCTTCCCTGCCTCGACAGCGACCGCGTCTACGTGGCCGACTTGGCGCACAATCCCAGGGCGCCAACCCTGTACAAGGTAAGCGCATGTGCCCGAGCCCACGTAGCTTGCGTTTCGCAAGGCGTTGAAATGAATAAACCAAACGAGTGCTTTCTTTTCGGGCTGATGACAGAACAACGACACCTGGTTTCGACGTTCTTTTTCTTTTTCCTTTCGTTTCTTTTTTTTTTTCTGGTTTACTCGAACTTTCAGGTTCAAGCCTGCTGTTGATCTAGCTGTGCTTGTAATTTGGGTTCTTAGGTGCCGCGTGCAAAGGGGCATTTTAAAACCACGTCGTCCCCACTCTCCCGTGGCACGCCTGTCTTGAGCCTCTGGGGTAAACAAATTCAAGCCCCGATAGAAGAGAACAAAGTCTTGTCAATAAGCGCTGCACCGTCCCGTGTGTTCACAGGAAGCCCTGAGCAGCGCGGTTGGTATAGACCTCAGGTACCCTACAACGTAAAACAGTGCATGCGACTTCTAAGCGCCGGGGATATTGTAACTGGGAGCAATAAATTGAAGCGACGCAGGTTGCCGGTTCGGCAAGCAAAGAGAACAGTGCAGCCACACCTCCTGCACTTGAGCGCTCGAGCACTCTTGTAAAAGCAGCCGCGTGAGCTGCGCTTCACCCATGTTGGACAACTGTTTCGGGTCACGCAAGGGCGTGTTAGATCGGGCCTGAGGCTCTCCCATGGTAAATGTGCGGGACAGGAACGACCACGCCATATCGGACACCTTTGGAGCTCTAATGGGCGATGGGGAGGCACAATTTGATTTGAATGCGACCTGCACGGGATTAAATAATTGCCCTCGCAAGATTGTCCAGCATTACAGGGCACACGGTGACGGGCCTCGGCAAGAGCTACAGAATGTGCGGCGTGCATTTCGACAAGCTTGCCTTTTTCTGAGGATATTGAAATTTTCCCCAATAGGTAAATCTCGAGTGTACGTTCGAATAGACGACGACGACAACAACAACAACAACAACAACAACAACAACAACAACAACAACAACAACAACAACAACAACAACAACAACAACAACAACAACAACAACAACAACAACAACAACAACAACAACATATTATTATTATTATTATTATTATTATTATTATTATTATTATTATTATTATTATTATTATTATTATTATTATTATTATTATTGCACTCTTGGATTATTGTCAGTACCTTTGCTTCGCTGCCGACATAATTGCGCTGACCATCTGTTTCTCTTCAAACTCATTCACGGTATCCTCACCTGTCCCAAACTCCTCAGTTCTATCATGCTTCGTATCCCTCGCAAGATCGCCAGATAGACCTTTTCATATTCCTGCCCGTCGTCAACAACACGCAACTGCCCCAGAAGACAGTGTCTTTACAACGCTTATTTTAATGATATTGACATTTTTCAGAACTCACTGTCATTTTTCCTTTCTGAGCTTTGCCTTGTGTCATAATTTCATGCATTGTTAAACTGCCTTTCTCCTCCTTTTACTTTTGTATTTACATTGCGCTTTGTTGTATCTACTCTCTTCTTTTCACAATTGTTCTTTCTATTCATTTTTTAAAAATTATATTCCCCTGCAGTGTTTTTGTTTTATGTTGTTGGATTTTAATGTAAGCTTGCGCCAGCAATCAGACCTTAGCGTTGTTCCTGGGCGCGTTCAATGAACATTATTTATTTATTTATTTATTTATTTATTTATTTATTTATTTATTGAGTATCGTCTGTACCCTTCGTCCACGATCCAAAAACATATTTTTTTTTTTCGGTAGAACAAATCTGAGTGCCTTATGCGTGACATAACCTCGAGCGCGGGACTCCTCAACAACGATGCCAAATAGCTATATCTTGGAGCTTGACTGCGACACGTGCAGTGGAACTAAAACTAAATTTTGAAGTTTAACGCCCCGAAACTGCACTCTGGCTTATGATTCATGAATGCTACCGTAGCGGGGAGACTCTGGATTAATTTTGACCACCTGGGGTTACTTGACGTGCACAAATGCACGATGCACGAGCGCTCTTCCTTTTTTCTTTCTTTCTTTCTTCTGCATTCCGCTCCTATTGGAATCGAATCCACGACCTCGCGCTCATGCTTCCCGAAGCCGTAGCCATTGAGCTACCACAGCGGGTACTCAGTGGAACTGAAAGTAAAACAATATATACGCGACCGTTACGAATCGAGAGGTAAGCGCTGTCGCACGGTGCCGTTTGTGTTCGCTCAGGTTTTCCTACGACCTGTAGCATGGTGCGCTAGGACAAGAGCCTCGCGCTGTTTTTTTTTTTTCGTGACAGGTGATCGAGGGTGACGAGCTGCACCGGGAAGGGCTGTCGGCGCCCCACACGCCCCACTGCCTGGCCAGCGGCGAGGTCATGATCAGCACCATGGGGGACGAAAACGAAAACGCCAAAGGTGCGACGGCATGCTCGGGCTTCTTCATGCTTTGCATGTCGCGTTTTGTTGGCTAACTATCAACCCCTGCGGCAGTTAGCAACCGACAATGACGTTCTGCTGATAAGTAAAAGGTTGCGGGTTTGGTTGCCGGTCACGTGGACGAAGGGAAAAGAAAAAAGCATGGAGTTTTCTACAATAATCACTAGAGGGAAATCTGGCGCTGCAGTCGTTCAGCCACTATGGGAACGACGGGAAGTGCATGGATCTGTCTGATCTTCGTGCATGTGGATTCAGAAGTTCTTGTGACTTTGTTTATTACGCTTTATGTGCCTTCATTCTGGTATATTTCGGAGCAATCGAAAACGTTCCCGCGTTGAGGTGTCCGCACGTGGTAAATGCTTCCGGAGCCCTTTGTTCCGGTGCATCGTGTGAACCATGCATTGCGTTTGACGTGAAGTGTCATGAATCAGCTGAGACGACGTTTGCGAAAGATGAGAAAAGAAAACATAGCAGAGCGTCCAGACTTGACCTGAACTCGTCATAACGGATCATGACTTAAAGCACCGAATAGAGGACATGCGTTAAATGTCAATACTTCCTTAATTTTTTTCGTTCAAACATATTTTTGGTGCGTAAAACGCGAGTAAGCTAAGCAGTACGACTGGCCCAAGCGATTGAGTTTGTACGCGCTTGCCGGTGATGCACAGTCTCAGATATAATCAGATCTTAAGCACTCGCAATGTAACATGGACGCGCACTGCATTGACAAGACGACCGCGCACTGTTCGGCAGAGCGAAGGAGAGTAGCGCTGCTTCAAAAGGACATGCGTGATTCATTATTGCATGGTAATGCTGAACGCAAACGGTGCGTCCTAGCAAGTAAGACAGTACACCGATTTCTTTCTCGTCTGCCACCCTTGCATCCCAAGTCCTTACATCTCGCAGGAAGCTTTCTTCTGCTGGAGGAGCGCACATTCAACGTTCGCGGCACGTGGCAGCCACAGCTTGACGTCTCCGACTTCGGCTACGACTTCTGGTACCAGCCCCGGCACAACGTTATGGTCAGCAGCCAGTGGGGGGCACCATCGGCCTTCCGCAAGGGATTTAACATGGCGGACGTTGAACAAGGTGAATTGCACAGCTGCAGTAAAACGAGCTACAATGCTTTCCATGTTCTTTTAATATACGTTACTCGGACGTTGTTGAATTACTGACTAGATCAAGTTAAATTACCCGCATTAATTTTGCCGTCTGTCAGGATGTAGCCGGAAGCAGTAAGAGGTGACTGAGTTTATGCTCTGCTAAGGTGCTTTCTACTGGGTCATATGCGAATGTGCTAGGGCGCAAGCATATCGAAAAATTAAAGTAAGAGTAAGTCGAGTAAGAGTAAGAGTAAGTGAAAAATCTTAAGCTGCAAGAGGAGCGGACCGCATTCGCTAGTCGTAGCGTGCGTCACTTGTCCTTGTCTATTTATTTCGACATTTGTGTGAAAACAGCTTCGTGCGAGCATACGCCTCCTATCAAAGTGCACGCGTGGAGTGCGACGAACCCATTTGCAAAACTAGGTCGCCATGCCAATCCTGTGCTGATTTCTGACGACCGGGCAAGCTGTCTGGACTCGTCTATATGCTAATTTTTATTGCGGTTGCGCGTAGCGTCAACTTCCGTATCGATAGCGTAGATCATCGAGAATTTCCGCTGCGCGCTATATCCGCGAAGCCGAATTTCAGCCGAGCGCTTCAAAGATTGAAAGGTCGTCTGTAAGTTGTAGTGGCGACGTAAATGCATTTAGAAAACTGTAGACATTTATTTAACGTACCGTCTGTTAAAAGAGGAGGGCAGCCCTATTAGACACTGGCCTCCACTGGCGTGAGGTGGTGTGAGATTCGGTTACTGTCACTGGCCTGCGTGGATAATACTGAATATTGCTTACACTCTTATCCTGGCTAGTTCACAAAGCAGGTCATTACCTATTTACGAACGCTTATTTTTGCCGTGTTGGTATAGACGTTAAGCGAGCGTGTGACTTTTGTGGTTCTTAAGTAACCATCAAGCGTTTGCTGAGAATCTGATCTTAATACTACGTCAGGCGCATCTAAAGGCGCTTTAAACCGGCTCGACTCGATGCAATTTTCCGGGGCGAAAGTTGTTAGACCGTGGCCGCATCTTCCGCTGACGCCGAAGGCTATTTGTGCGTGTTTGAGGTGCAGTGACCTAAGTGGCACCTCTTAGATATAGTCCTGGGCATTGTCTTGCAGGAACGCAAAGTTCACTCACTCTCTCTCCCTTTATTTTATTTCTCTTTTTTCATATCCCCAGGGTCTACGTTGGGTAGCAGAGCGAACGCTCGTCTCCTTGTCGGCCTTTCCTTTCATCTCCTCGCTTTCTTTCTCTTCTTACAAAGCCCGTAGAATAATTCGTAAGGCATACCTGACTGGCGCAATGACCCAGCTATGGAGTCCTTGCCGTGTGCGCGTTTAGAGGCCACTTTCTGAAATTTCATTAATGCTTTTTGCGAAAGCACCATGCCCCTCACCAGAAAAGAGAGAGGCTAGGACGGCAATGGGAACATCACCGAGATGGCATACTGGTCACGGTGCTCCCAGAGGTTCGATCCCAGAGCGGTCACGCTGCTGGGATCGAAATAAGGCCCCGCGTTGTGCGTCTTTACTTGTAGACTTAGCCCTCGAGTCTTTCGTGGTTTGATATGGGAATGTCGAGCTACGTAATGTATTTGTGAGGTCGAAGTTACGTGAACACGAAAAGGAACTATGTATTAAAACTTGCACGACGAAACAAATGATGAGCGCAACGCCGTCGCTCACAAACATAACAGCTGTCCGTCATCTCAGGCCGTTGTCGCCAATCTGCCCCTCGCCCGAATGCACAGAGGCTGTTTATTAATAATTATTGGCGTTGGGGATAAGTGCGCATCACAGTGCGCAGCACGGGGCAATGATGCAGCACGTCTTAAGACAAGGATGCTGCGGCATTACCTGCAAACCATGGGGTTATACTGTCACTCATAAAACTTCTGACTGAACGACTTCAACAACTAAATTACCGTATAAGCCCCTCGCTGTGCCACGGAAAACCCCTAGCGCTTTTTTTTAGTTTTCCTTTATTACGTTACAAAAGAGAAAAAGAAAGCTGCAACTAAGCAGCTGGTTTTTAATCATCATCAAATCACCATCATAATCTTCATGCCACCACCATCCCAATAACAACAACAACACAAATAAAAAATAACAAAAATAATAATCATAGTTCCGTGCAGGTCGATGGCCCTCTCTCTCATAGCTCTCTAGGTACCCCTGTCCGGAATCAGCTTACTCCATTTGTATACTTGCTAATTTCCTAATCTCATCCCACCACCTCATATTCTGCCTTACTCGACTATATGTCTTCTAACACAGCCAATACTAAACCCACACAGAGAAAATTAAAACAAGATTAAAAATAATTAGGGGATCATTTCAGAGTTGAACACTATCGTATGAGTAAACGTAGCATAAACATACTTCAGTTGACTCATGAGAAAACCTTCACAGTCTGAAATCTCGCATGACAGTGAGCGTCGCAAAACTTAAGGCAGAAAACATTATAAGATCGAAAACTCAGCGTGTTGTCCCCATGTTTTTCGTGAGCGCTGCGCACATATAAGATTAAAACAGATAATTGTTACACAAGGGAGAAACGAAGTTTCTGTAACTTCGCATTTGGGAAACAGTCCGCGTACGGAGTCATCGAATCAAGGCATGAAAACGTGCCACCGCACACGAACGACGATGTGTGCATAAATATCTAAATCTCGATATCTCCTCACTATTCATTTCGCGAGGATGGTACCCGTATACGTCAAGAAAAGCAGCGTGCAGTTGTATCGTCCTACATTTCGGCAGCGCCCTCTTTTCCGCACGCCACAGCCCTCGACCCAAGGGGCATGCAAGTCGAGAGGCTACGCAAGATGAATCGCGCCAACGCAATGAATGAAACACGCGGCCCGACCGTCGGCGAAGGCACACAGTCGTCGTGCTGCCACAGTGAAGCAGCGAGGCGCGATCCCTACGACCCTTGTGTTACACGGGAAACTGTGCGACGTACGCGATTTCCTGGCAGCAACTAGAGAACGCCATTTATTTCCCGGCACGAAGTGAGCGCGTGAGAGAAGGGTGCGAATGAAGCGAACATCTTTTTAACTCGCGCTTCTTAAATACGTGCACGATGCAGGTGGGCTGCCACCATGACGGTGCGCGGCGTAGCCGCGACGTTTGCTACGCCGTTACATCCCGTGCGTTTGGACGAATCTTTGTGCCTTTGATTTACTTCGCTGTCTCGTGTGCAATAGATGTACTTAAGCGCACATCAAGCACGGACTTCCGGGCGGAATCACGAAACTTTTAGTTAAGTTGCTCTAATAAAGATGGCCGACTTTGAGCACGTAAGGCTGTGGAAGGGGAGAGTCGCGTACCAGAGAAAATAAAACATCGAGGCAAGGCATTTGACATTGACGTCGATGCTACCTCGAGCGTGTTGCCTTACTTGTGCAGAGTCGAAAAATATACAGTAAATAACTCGAAACGTTGATCTTTCCATTAGTGTGGCACGCTACTCGTCCTCTGTTTGGATACAATATTTAGAAAAAATGTAATGAAGAGCAAGTTTACATAATGTGCGCAGACATGTACACAAGAACGCACGAGAAAACCGCGATACACGCGCACATAGCCGGATTCGAAGAACTTCACAGGGGGTCAGCAATCAAGGTATCTGTGCACAAAGTTTAGTTAAATTGAAGCCTGCGTCTAGGGTGAAATACGCAGAAGCAGCAGCGAGCCCTATTGTCCCAGAACATCGCGTAGTACATGACCATCGTGCAAGAGACTCACCGCCTTCGTCAGTGGGTTAAACCGGATGGAGAGAGAACCAGACGGGTCCCCACGCATGTCGCTAGAAAATTTACCTTTATTTCAAAGTTTCCGTTCTCCAGAGACTCACTTTTCACTGTACATTCCTCCTTTGCTTGGGAACTACACCTTGTACTAGATGCAATGCGAAACGAGAAGTAACGATATCGATAGCGATAGCTATCGCTGAGACCAGTGGCCCAGGCTGCCATACCTGCTTCGGATTTAGGAATTGCCGGGCGGATCGGTTCACCCTAAACGTTTCTCCGCCGCGTCAGAGTGGGCTTTTAGGAGACTTCGGTTGTTACCGATCCACCTTTCTCGATTCTACACGGTGTCCGGGTGGTATGGACATCCACGCAAATTTTTGGATCTGCAGCTTCCTTTGATGGTTATGTTGCCCTAGACAGCAGCGAGTGTTGTTTCATGAATGCGTCTAAAGGATGTTTAGGCAAGTCTTCCTCCTTCAAAAGAACATCGACAGCGATATCGCTAGCTGACGCTTTCAGTGTGCCTGGTATCCTGCCAACGTCCTGCTCCTGCAGGACATAATTCAGCAGGGTGTTATGTGGTGGCAAACGCAAAATCTTTTTCGGGCAGAAAGAAAGATGTGCGTAAGCTGAAAACAACTGAGCAGCACCATACAATATGTACGGGAGTGCTGAGAACACGCCCTGTGCGCGTCGTGCTGGGAGCTACTGAGGGCGTCAGTTGGTCGGTGCAATTACACGTCACCTCCATAGATAGGCGCGTTCCCTAACGTGTTCGGCGTAGGCAGTACTGCGCGTAACTACCTCATCGACGCGTGCCCCATTCGCTGGCAAGCCTACGTTGGACCCAAGGGAGCACTCCGGGAAAATGGCCATAAATCACGACTGCGGCTCCTCTATCCTCTATTCCCGTCTCCCCTCCTCCTTTTTCGATGTATCTTCTCCCCTTTGTAAAAAAAAAAACAAATGAAAGAAATTAAACGGGGCCGCAGCTTCTCCAGTACAGCCATAAGCACTTCGCTTGGCATAGAAGACTCGCAGCTTCCGCGTCAGGTTTTGAGGTGTTGATGCCACCAGGTGTCGCGGGACGTCGTATCCCGGTGTCTGGCCGTGCGCGAGCACATAGGCTCTCCTTTGTTGAAGTCTCTTCGTCTAATTCACTTTCCTCCTCACGGCCCAACGAAGCGAATTCGTGCCAGCGCAGTTGCAGAGGACCTTGGGGGAAAACGGAGAATCACTGCCTGCCAGAGCTGACTTCTTCTTTTTGCAGTCTACACAACCGAGCGTCAGTAAAGTTCCTTGCACTAGATGAGCTACCTAAGCCCAGTGTCTGCGGCGGCCCGTCTCCATTAGGCGATGGGGCGCGAAATAAGCGGCCCGTTGGTGGTGGTGAAATCCGTCCGCGCCTCTTTCCGGATCCGCACTCTGTTCTCATTCCAGTGCGCCGGCTTCGTGCTGGAGTGCTTCTTTATTCGTGGGCATTGCAAGCTGCAGGGTATGTGAGATTCAGATTGCAAAAGCGGTGCTTCCACGGGAAGTGTCAATAAATTTGCTGTTGCAGCGCCTAAACGATCGGCCGCGTGCGAGGCTGGCAGTTGGGCCGACTTGGCCTGCACGGAGCAGCAGTCGGGCGAACCTAATCTGGGAACTGAATGGCAGTGCTGCTGTTGCTTTACGACGCTGCAGTAACGAGATTGGTTCACGTATCCCGAGGCAATCGTCGATTGTGCTTGAATGCGCAGTGGAGGGCTATGAAGGCTAAGTGACGTGCTGTACTGCTGTGCGAACACCGGTGACGGAATTAAAAAGTAAAACAAAATTATGGGGTTTTACGTTCCAAAACCACGATCTCATTACGAGGCACGCCTTAGTGGGGGACCCCGGAAATTGAGACCACCTACTGTTCTTTAACGCGCACCTAACTCTAAGTACACGGGTGCTTTCGCATTTCGCCCCCACCGAAATGTGGCCGCCGTGGCCGGGATTCGATCCCGTGACCTCGTGCTTAGCAGACCAACACCATAGCCACTAAGCAACCACGGCGGGTAAAAAAAGAAAGAAAACCTAAATCAATACGTACGAATACCTGTGAGGCTGACGATGTCAGTAGTACTTAACATTTGACTGCTGGTTGGTATGAAACTGCATTTCCTGCTCCCTTAGGTATGTTAGTGTTAGCGCATGTAAGCAAGCAAGGACTAAAGATATGTTGGTAAAATACAATAACAAATACCTATATATTAAGAAATCCAAAGCTATGCAGAGGTCTTACATAAAATGATAGCGTAAAGCTCAGTTGAGTGAAATTTCACTTTAACAAACTCGAAGGGTCCTCGACATAGTGTCCGCTCAAGCGAAAGTTAGCTCGATCGAATCGTGCATACAGAGGTCTTTTTATACCATGTGTCCCCGGTAACCTTAGCTAAGCTGTTCAACGAAAAAAAAAAAAACGATTTATAAAACACGATGCAAGATACAATGATAAAACTTTTGGTGTCCGGTTTTCACAGGTATGATGACCGAGCACTGTAGGTTTTATGATCGTAGCTTGCACCGTGCTTTTTTACTCCTTTCTTTTTCTTCTTTGCTAGCACCTTGGCTAACGTTATCTAGGACACCCTATACAGCGGGAATGTTCGCAAATGATATTGAAAATGTCTTTTCACTGTAAGTTTGAAGACTGGGCGTGTTGGTATAGCACACTAGATGTTGGATTGCGCAGCATTTTGACGGGACACACAGAAGAAAAACACACACGGCCGAGCGATTGGTCTTCTTTCTTTCTTTCTTTCTTTCTTTCTTTCTTTCTTTCTTTCTTTCTTTCTTTCTTTCTTTCTTTCTTTCTTTTGACATTTTGAGGCGGAGCTTGTTGCATCAGCAGGCTAAAATAGGCTTATCGCATTACGAGACTAATATATGTGATACAAGTCAATAGAATGCATGAATGAAGGTATATTTGCTGTGGTAATTAGCCGAACAGATTTTATCTGTAAATCTGTTTATGCGCATGGATATTTCTTTTCTTTGTTATTTTTTAGTGTAGAGAAGTAGCTGTGGTAACGATCGTATAACTATAGAAAATTTAAGACAGAGAAGTTAATTAGAGTTGAAATGAGCATATTACCCTTTTTTACAGGTAAGTTGCTTCAAGGAAGATGCGTATGACTTAAGGAAGGACCACAGTCAACATCCTAACGGTGCAACCGTTCCCTCATTGTACGACACTTGTACGACACTTGTCGTACAACATTGTACGACACTTGCTTTGAGAATCCTTTAAACTGCATACCACTGTTCTCAATAAAAACGCCGAATTTAATGTTGAGCCGTAGTTACTTGCTGCTAAATGGCTATGTTATGCGAGACAACTCAATCCAAGACGAATTGATGCCAAGGAAAGCATAGAGAAAATTTACTGTTTTCAATAAAGAAAAAAGAAATCTGTAGAAGTAAGAGTGAACAAGGGTACGCATGGTTCCATTTTCACTGACGTCGCTGGGGTCTATTCACACCGGAGGCAATTTTTGCTTTTTTTTTTTTCAGAGCGTCGCACTGAAACTTTTTGTCATTTCAGTTCAGCGGAAACGGTTCAGTCCTTGTTCAAAAATGAGAGCGGAAAAGTAACCATTCAAACCGGCGTGATCCGGTTTATGTTCGTTCGCGCAATCCAAGAATAACTACAAAAAACACCATCAATTTATTTTGTTGAAAACCTCGGCGGTACTCCTATGTTCCCCAAAAACACTTTCTTCCCTCTTCTTCCTTTTCTTCTACAGAAAAAAAAAGGGGGGGGGGTTAGATGTACGCGTGTTGTGCTTTAGGCCCTAAGTAAGTGAAAACAGTCACATTTTGGAAGCCTACTTCAGAAGCAATAAGTCATTTCTATCCTACTTAAGCGAACGGCCAGTTAGGAAGCGCTTCTTCATTTCAGCGATTAGCATATAGGTTTCCCATGACCACAGAGTTATGGGGTGGTAAAATACCGCAAGCATATTATCAACGTGCCTGCCTCTCGGCGTTACTATAACGGTGCTGCCAATCCTAAAATGATAGCAAGGTCGCGTGCGTTTACAAATTAAGTAGCATGTTTACGCCACAAGTGCAGGCATTTCATAGAGGAAAGGTTCCAGAGATGGTGGCCAATTTGAAATGAAAACTGTTAATGTTCGGTGTAGTACCAGATATGAGACGAAGGAGATATTCACCAAAAAGCACCTATGCTAAAGCTGTTCCTAAGAGCGGACGCCAGCCGATAGTGAGGTTGGACCTACTGTGAAACCCTGTAATTTCGCACCATAGTTTGCGAATTTGGGACCTTGGACACATTCGCGGCTACTAAATTTCGCGATTTCGGCCTTGCGCCGTTTGCGGATCGCTTCTCCAACACGCGCACCTGAACGGAACGTTCGAGTCCGAAATGAAGGCCAAATTCATGCGTTGGTGAGTTGACACAATCGCAATGCAAATTGCATGGGGAAAAATGGCAAAGGGCTTGTAACGGCCTCACTAATGAAGCTATTACACGTGGCTTGGCTCATCGAAGCGTGTCACCCCCTCTCTACGAGACAAGATATTGCCGATACAGCGTTTGAGAGGACGGACATAGGGCGAGCTTGCACAGCCAACTAAATCGAACGCTCGACGTTTTGTGGGGTGCACCCAGCAGATCAAACCAGCCGCCAAAAACAGCCTTATGTTTTTTTGTTAGTTTTGAGCGTAGTCTGCATACTTATTCCTTCAAAATGTTGCGTGTCCCTGAAATTTAGCGGCATTTTGTAATTGCGAAATTCGCGTAAATTAAAAAGCATTTTTAGCTCGGGGCCAACTCAGAATTCCCTATTCAAGGGCACGTAAAACGCAGAAATGCTAATGAGGCAACCGCTTGACCGATTTCAATGAAATATAATGCATTTGAGAGTTATAGTTTAATTGACTGCAGGAAAGAGAATGTTTATTTGTGACCCAGATTGCTTAAATAGATAAGAAATTTTGTAAGTTAAAAAACAAATTGAAGTTTACACAATCCGAAACTCTGAACCAAAACAAATATCCCAGTTCAGTAAACTGCATGCGATAGAAAATCTAAAGAGCACAAATTTGATATATCTATTTATGGCTTACGTGAGTTTGTTACGGCGTTTACATGGATTTTACAAAAGCCCTACTAACGAATTTCTATATTTTAGAGGAATGTACAATAAATCAAATTTGTCCAATATAGATGTATTATAACGTACAGTGTACGGAATTGTGATATCGTATTCGTTGCTGAGTTACAGAGTTGTAAATGTGATAGTTTCATTTTCTTCTTTTTTTGAGCAAGGCCTACCCTCCCTCTATTTCCTAATGTCGTTACCTCGTGTTGTGTGTCGAAGTGACTGCGGCCGGGCAGTTTCTGGGTGCCTTGACTCATTCTAAGTATGCTCTCAATCATTTACCGTGACGTCATATCGCAAGAGTGCGCGTAGGTGTGAAGTTCTGTGGCGACAGCTGCAGACTCGCACCTTTCCGTCCCCTTACCTCCTCCACCGCATTCATCCCGCCATTTACCTTTCTCCCTCTTGTAAATTCTGTGTATCTCCCAGAGCAGACTTAAACCATATCATGTGGGGGTGCCCTAAGCACCCCCTTCCCCCTTTCCTCAAGCAATTAATATCTAGTGAGGAGCAGTGGGAGGCTGCCTTGCGCAGCTCCAGGCCCGATCTTCAGGAGGCCATCCTGGAGTGGGCTGAGAGGATAAAGGAGGCCTACTTCAAGTAGTTCCTCCCCCCACCCTCTATTCCATTGCCCCCTTCCCTTTAAAGAGGGATAAATAAAGTTTTTCATCATCATCATCATTTACAGGTAAGTGCAGAACTTACGGCGACCGAGTTCTTTTCAAAAGATCAGTCACCAACAGGCTGCTGGTGCATTTTATAAGCGATTTCACTTATGCGTCTCATAGCTCCGATATGCTGCTGAAAAACAGTTTCAAGAAAAAAAGAAGAAGAAAAAAAAGACGCCCGCAGGCCGCGTTGTGCTTCACGCGACACGGCGCACCCTATCAACGGGGCATGCATTTGTGATGACTTAAAAAAACTTTTCTTTCAAATAAGTGTCCACCGAAAAGGCTGCAAAACGCTAAGCGCGACAAAAGTTTTTGTAAAGAATCGCTGGTAAAAGTGCCACTAGCAGGCGCCCTCATTGCGCGACTCTTTCTCATATGACACTGCAATGCATACTGCCTCTTTGTCAACACTGCAGACAACTTTATATATATATATACATATATATATATATATATATATATATATATATATATATATATATATATATATATATATATATATATATATATATTGCAATATATATATATATATATATATATATATATATATATATATATATATATATATATATATATATATATATATATATATTGCAATTTTAGTGAGAGAGAGATAGAGACGGATAAGTAAAAGGCAGGAAGGTTAACCAGGACATGAGCCCGACTGTTCATCCTGCACGGCGGGAAAGGGGAGGAAAAGACTAAGAGTAGAAGAGAAAGTCCACTGTTGATGTAACCGACGTAATGAGATTTATCAGCACTGTATCACTGACGTTCACCCAATATAACATCACAATCTTATGTGCTCCCTGCGTGAGAAATTCGTTTTCGGCGTTGAACAAGGAAAGCACTTAGGAAGTGTGCTACCGGTAGCCTCAACGCTTTCAAGAAGGCAGTGATGTTACAACAGAATTCCATTGTCCCGCTGTCGGTGAGCGATATTTCCACATCGCCAGCGCTCGCCAGGTTATCACTTTTACCTCCCCCAAAGGCTGCTATCTCAGGCGTGGCTAAGTTCACAAGCTACCTTCGGACCGCACAAGAAGGGAACGCGTGGACTGCGTTTCTCGATATATGAGGGAAAATTTCGGAACCAGTAGTTGACATGCATACGTTGCATGAATGTAACGCGTGCGTGAGCATGCATAAGGAAGGCATTTCACCTCTGTGTCCTGTGCACGTCCTTTGCAAGAGCGCCTGCTTCGGGACTCAGCCGAATCGTGATTTTTTAAAAGGTCATTTCGCAGGAGATCACTTGCGACTTCTTGCTTCAAATATTTATTGTGTTGAAATTCACCTGGGAGTGTGCTGTGTGAAGCACCAATTGTCTAGAGTGTTCAGTCGGTTGATTTGGTAGTCGCATTTCGGGAGAAAAAAAGAAAGCAGGCCGACGCAATACACAAGACCACGCTAGATCATCGCGCGTGCTCGGTACATGCGCTATGGAATATAAACTAGTTTAAAAGCCAGCAGCTATAGCTTGGTAGCTCACGCAGTTTGCTGTAGATCGCTCGACCACTCTAGACAAAGGCGAGTCACACTGTACAAAGCTTCGTTGAGTTCCGACATGATTCCGTGAAACACCTGCATTAATTACTAGTATTTTCACTGTATAGATATCATCTTTATGCTTAAACGTTTATTCGAGTGAAACGCAAATACTTTGGATTACCATCGGTGAGGGGACTTAGCGGTTTGTTCACGGAGGAAGTTCGTTCAAAGGACGTTCGGTCAACTTGCATTTCGTTGTGTTCACCCAGGTCTTTACGGCAGCAGCCTAGTGGTGTGGGATTGGACGTACCGCCGCAAACTGCAGACAATCGACCTCGGTCCCGAAGGCACCATGCCGCTAGAAGTACGGTTCCTCCACAACCCCGACGCCTCGGAAGGTTACGTTGGCTGCGCCTTGGGGGGCACCGTGTTCCGATTCTTCAAAACAGAGGCGAGTGTGGCTCGTTTACGTTGTGCAGACATTTAGGTGCCTCGCAGAGCGTACAGTAACCACGGAGGTGTTTTCATTACCTGGAGGGAATAACTTAAGTCCGCGCACATTGCGATCGTCACCTGAGGAAGGGAATATAGGGCAAGTGTGTGCGATATAGGAGATACGGTCACTGCTAAGTGAACCTTTGCGTTACTTCCACAACGACAGGGATTGTTCTGGCTGCGGTAAAGTGGGGCCCAATTCACGAAGATTTTCGTTCGTATAAGCTGGTTCCGATTGCCATTGGCCGGTCGCCTTCGCCACTAATATGTCCAACCCGACGACCGGTTGGCAGCTGCTCTTATGTAGCGTTCCAGCGCAAGAAGCTTTTTGTGAATGCAAGCATTAATCTTCTTCTTTTTTCATTTTTCTTTTTTGTCTTTGCACGACGAGAGCACTTTATGTTCCATTAAGGAAATACTTGTTGCTGTAACAAAATTTACTTTTTATTCACGGAGTCATGCGATGTTTCCACCGTTATGACAGAGAGAGAGAGAGAGAGAGAGAGAGAGAGAATGAAGAGGAAAGGCAGGGAGGTTAGCCAGATATGAGTCTCCGGTTTGCTACCCTACACTGGGGATGGGGGATAGGGGTTAGAAAGATGACAGAGAGGAAAACGAAAAAAAAAAATAAAAAGAAAATAAAAAAGGAGGAACGCGCACACATGGAGACACACACACAAAAGGAACAAAAGGGAACAGAACATTCCCTTTTGGAAAGCGGGTCCGGTACAGCAATTGTTGCTTGGAACACTTGCAGCTTGCCATTCTTAAAGAAGGTATGTTGCTGCGGGAGGACGCACTTAGTTGAAAGCGAGAGTTCCGAATTTAATTATTTTTAGGAATTCCATTAAATATGATTGCGCACAAAAGCTGACCATGCCGAAAGAAGTGCAACGTAAAATGCTTTGCAAAAGACGCGACGCGTTCTCTCTCGAAGCAGCTCGCGCTCTTCGAAAGGAAGACTTTATTCGAGCCAGCGCACCTCAAAGACATCAATGACAACATCTGAGGACCGAATCGCTCAGTGTGCGTCAGTTTAGCTCAACTCTGCAACACCCGTTGAATCGTGCTGAATCAGATCGACAACGTAGTTCTTGGTGCTTTCGTGTGCATTTATTTTACTTTGTCAGATCTGCATCAAGCGAACGGTGCAAAAGCAGTCGCAGCCTGCCTCAAGAAGGTATATTTCACAAAACGCGAAGTCAAGCGAAATGTTTCTGATAGGCTATCGCCAGCACGCATATTTATTTTTGGTAGCGTAGAATCTGAAGTATTACCAGAGGGGTGCGCTTTGACCATGCATATGAATTCACATTAATGTTAAAAGAATGCCGCCATCAGGCGCTACTATACAAGCTTTATAGAAAAACGAGAACCGCCAGCCGCACATTATTACTCCTAGGGATACGATGCTGGACTTGTTAAATGTTTATGATTTGGATTATCATAATAGAGGTCTTCCTAATAAAATTGGCGCCATTCACCAAATGGTATGCTAGACAAGTTATTCAAAGAAAAGTGTTCTTTTTTTAAGAATAATTTTGCGACTTTCTAAGCAACATATAACCAAGAATAAATGTAGCAGGAAGGCAAGATTACGTCGCTGTGGCGTTCGCGGTTGACAAACTTATTTAGAAAGAAATGCTAATTGGAGTATTGAAACCATTAGTATAAGCATATATCAAGGACAGCGTCTAATTTTAAACAGCACTTAAGCCGTCATGACGGCATGACCGTCAAGATAGCCTCCGACTCACGCCTCCGACTCACGCCCCTGCGCCGTCGCGAGCCCCGACATGCTACCACGACCTACTTGCACCTCTTCCAAGTATAGTGTACAATTTTTCTAGCGACACATTAAACCACCCTGAACATCTTAATGGTTCACTCTGTCGCTCAGGAGAGTTTCAGAATGCTAGCTCTTACCGTTTACTCGCAGGTGTCGTTTTCATTTTTAGAAAGCAAATTGCTTGGAGCTCGCCGAGGATACTGCGCGATTGTTCGTTATCTATCACCCGAACTGTTCTTTTTCTTATACAAACAAAAGGTAATTGCAATAATAAACACTTGTATGTAAGGTAAGAAGATGCTGAATTAGTCTCATGCCATGTGCTATTCCTGAGCGGAATTCGTGGGCTCGTTAAGAAAATAAATCAATAAAAAGCTTAAACGGGCGCCGCTTTAAAGCTTTCATATTCGCGCGCTTTCACACTGTACAAGCTATTAATTCGTAGGTGAACCACCTCGCATTTTAAGGCAACCTGCAAAGATTGCAGAGAGAAAGAAGGAGCTCTTTATTGAAAAGCAAATTAGTTAGCTGTCGTATATTCGGCTACATGCTACTCTGCAGGGAACTACAGGGAAGATGACTGTAATTTGTGCTCGTAAATGGATGCTACGCGTGAGTCTCTTGAAAAGTTCACCTTCGTTGGAAACAATACGTGCAGAACATCGTTTACTGTGCCGGAGACGGCGACATGTTTTGGTTTGATGACATACACATGGCGCCTGAAATCACGACTTTTCTTGCTTAAACGTCCCGTTAGGATATTTTAGCTCAGACACGGCATGTGAAGAAATCGTGACAACAGGCCACACGATAGGAGTTGATCGTGACTTTAAACTCTTAATCAGGCAGCCTTTTTAGCAGTAGCAGCACACTTACATTTTCTCGAGCCGCAACAATGCACATCGCGGTATTTTCTATTGTGGTTTTGTAGTGGCACCGGCGCGCCACGCATTTCGGAGGCCACGGGCAGGCTTCGCGGCGCTGATTCCAAACCTCGCTTCACTTCGAACTTCCCACGCCGCACGGACCGAACACCCTGGAATGAAAACGTAGCAGCTGCCGCCGTAAAAGACCAAGTACCTTGCGACGTTACGCGAGAACGGTTGGAAAGAAGCCAATAGGTCGTTCGAGTAGAACTTAACCGTCACAAATTACGGCATTAAAGGACTCTGATTAGTCCTTGTATTTTCCATGGAGTCCCGTCTTTCTGCTGCTGTGTATACATGTATTAGACGGTATATCGTGACGCATGCTGGACTATCGACCATCCACGGTGTTGCAGGGGCTATGCAGAGACATTGCTCGTGAGGTCGCGGCAACGAGTCACGATTGCGACGGTAGCATATTTATGGAGCCGGAATGGGTAAAAGGAAACAGTGAACAAATGCCCATGTATACTTCGATTTAGGTGCACGCTAAAGTGTTCGAAATTAATCATGAGCCCTCCTCTACGGCTTGCGTTACTTTTGGCATGTGTTTCAGTGTTGCTTGGAACATAATAAATCAAAAATACCGCTTGTCGTTATGCACAGGTCGTTGTGGATGAGTGGCTATGACATTGTACTGTATAATTTCGAGGTCAATCGTTCGATTCATGCAGCAGCGGCAAAAAAAGAAAAAGTAGAAGAAGAAGGAAAGAAACGCTTGTACACCGTGACTTAGGACAGCGGGAAAGAATCCCAGGTGGTGAAATCCACCCGGAGTCCTTCATTCCTGCGACCCTCGTAAACCGCTGTGAATATGGAGCTTCGGGATGGTAAACCTCACAATTTGATTTAATATAACTTAATTGGCGTTATTTGCGATAACACCTACAGC
The DNA here is from genome assembly GCF_050947875.1 of Dermacentor variabilis. Taxonomy (NCBI): domain Eukaryota; kingdom Metazoa; phylum Arthropoda; class Arachnida; order Ixodida; family Ixodidae; genus Dermacentor; species Dermacentor variabilis. The sequence continues at coordinate 45,931,677 of NC_134572.1, forward strand.
GCAGTAACAAAGTTCGCGCTTCTTGTTCGATACGAGCTCGAACTTAAATGGCTGAGCTCCTTTTTCCCATAGTTTCTGACGCTCTCACTTTGCACCAAATCGCAGGCGAAGGAGGAGAGCTGGGCAGCCGAGAAAGTTATCTCGGTTCCCGCCAAGAAAGTGAAAGGCTGGGCCATGGACGTGATGCCAGGTATGCAAAAGCCTTTTTCTTTACTTCTTTCACCTGCCGGTACATCGACTTTTGTTTTGCTTCTAATATTTGCCAGAAAGGTCTGTAAATATTTTCAAGAAAGGTTGAGAAAGGGCTCTGTTTAGAGAAAGGAGGTGTGCGTGAAATTGAATGGCTTCAAGTGCACGCCCATTTGCAACTGCGACAACTCATCTTAGATGTTACGGTGCATGCCCATGCATTTGCGGAGCCGACGCATTAACGAGGTTTACGGCGATGTTATGTTGCAGGGACTTAACGCATATCGTCACGTGGCTTATATTAAATATGCGAAAGTAAGTAGTCATTGGGACCGCGTGGCTCGAACGATAGTGCTGCTGATAGTAACGACAATACGCTAACCACTAGACTTCACCCCCGAATCGATGCGTCTTTATACGCAGGTCCTTAGAGATTAAATATAAAGAAGCCTGCGCTAGCGCATCGGTATACAGGGTGCCCCAACTATCATGCAGCGAAATTTAAATATATGCGCATATACCGGGTGGCTGGACCAAACCAAGGTAATGTTGTTTGTCGTCGCTTGGAGATACTCAGATTATTCTTGCATTGCGCCTAATTACATAATTAGCTTTACTTAATCAGTCAAGTTCTAAAATATTATAATTATATTAAAAGTGTAATTAGAACATTGCATAGAAGCATGAAAAACTCCAGATACAGCTTTCTGTGCCTCAATACATGTTGCATAAAAGGGCTTTTCCGGGCGTGAACGATGCCCGCGAATACACACGCAAGATTGCCGCACGACTGGCCGCTCGAAGCGCTTTGCGTGCATTCTCTGGATTATTTCACGCTTGGAAAAGCACTTTTATGTAGCACGTATTGAGCAACGTAAAGCTGTATCGGGAGTTCTTCACGTTGCTGTACAATTTTCTCAGCGACACTTTTCATCTGATTATAATATTTAATAATTAATTTTGATGCGAGTATGTTTGATTAACAAATTAAGCCTAATTATGCAATCAGGCGGAATGCAAACGGTAATCTGAGTATCTCTAAGCGATGGCAAACATAATTATCTTGGTTCAGTCCCAGCTATTGCATATTTTTTAAAAATCTTGGTGCATGATAGTTGGGACACCCCGTATATATGAGTACGCAACGCACACGTTTCAATCTGCGTGAAGCGAAGTCTTCGTGAAGCACTTAACTGTAGATCTTATGAAACTAAATGCAATGCATGCAGTTGTATTCATTGTCATCCTGTGTAACGTGCAATCGCTTGCAATGTTTGTTTCCGCACCGCTCAGGTCGCGACTGCACTGCACCGTTAATTCACAAGCATTGCTTGCGTGCGGTTGTGTGTGCGGTGCTCGTCGTGCGTGTGCCGAGATCTCAACTTGACCTCTTTTCATGCACGCCTTCTTCAGCGATCATAACGGACATACTGATATCTCTGGACGACCGGTTCCTCTACATCGCCTGCTGGGTCCACGGCGACGTGCGCCAATACGACATCACCGACACCAGCCATCCGAAGTTGGTGGGACAGGTGGGCAATCGAAGGCGCCGCTCGTCAGCGATGTCACGAGTTTACTAGCCTTCGTGTTTTAAGGAGGAAAACAATGAAGGGGAGAAGGCAGGGATATTAAACGGAAAAGCGTCTGGTTAGCTGCGCTGCGCTGGGGCAAAGGAAAGCTGGTATAGAAAGGTGAGACAGAAACAGGGATAGAAAGGAATTCGTGCGCGTGCGCATACGTCGCAACTAAATCACAAGCGTTCACACAAGCCCTCAAGTACAAAAGGGCCTTCACTGACACGTGGGCTCACGAGCAATGGGGATGGTGTTGGAGTAGCACCTTCCTTGACAGGGGCCGATCGTCCAGTTGTCTCAATGCGTTAAAGGGTGCTTACGGTGTCATTTTAAACATCACGCGGCTTCTCGGTGCCAAAAAGAAAATAAATGAACAATGAACGCAATTTGATGCCCTAGCATTCAGGTCCCCTATACATGCTCTCTCTAGCTCTATTTGCAGCACCGGACGTCCAACAACCTAACGTAAGATAAGGAAATTTTCGGACACTTATGCGGCCTAAAGTGACATGACTGCGTGAAGCAGGATGAGGAAGTATAATTATCGCGAGACGAAAAGTGTGGTAGCTAAGACACTCGATAGCGGTCACATTAACCTCGATTTTAGAGGAATTGAGTGAAAAGAAGAAGTATGGGAGAGAGAGAAAGAGGCAGAGAAAGAATGAAAGAGAGAAAAGAGTATAAAGCGTAGAGTGCTGTGAATGGTTAGCCCAATGACAGGGTGAAAGCACGGACTGCTAAACTAACAAACGTCATATATCGACCGGTGTGAAATGCACAAATAGGAGCCATCAAGTTACATTTAAACGGAGGTTAAGAAACGCTCGAAGGATTATTATTAGCCCTGGACGTTCAGTTATGACGTATTTATCCCGCACAGCACAGGCGCGACTTTGCGATGTTAAATATCAAATTTCATTGCTGGGCGAAAACTACTCGTGAAAACTACTTGAAGACTACTCTCTTCCATTCTACATCGTTACCTTTTATGGTATCGTTCGTCGGTGGATTTGTCCGGTGTCGAGCGGCATCCACCGTTCGATATCTGTCTGTAAAATCGGGGAGACATTAAACAAAGCCACGCTAACTGGCTGAAGTGTGCATCAAACTCATGCTGCAGGGCCCACGTATAAATGCGAAACCGGCATGCACTACACTGAACAAATTTTTAAGAGTGTTTTCATTGGTACAACAAATGCAAAAAATGTACACATTAACATGACACACTGAAACAGCACAGTGATCGAGGCTAACCTAATTGGGTTGACATTTTCTTAAATACATTTGATGGCTACAGTTCACGGATTCCAAGTGGTATCGAACTTCGTGTTTTTTTTTCCTTAATGTACTTCTTAAAACTGCGCTACAGGTTGGATGAACTATTGCCGTGTTTGCCGCACGTAAACGCCTCCGTGGTGCACCGAGTTGCGTTTTCTCCCGATGAAACATTAACAAAGAGTTTGCTATTAGACGCATATGGCATTAGACTTACACACGTTTTCTAGAAAGGAGGTGATACTCTGGCGTAGTGCCACTAACGGCAAGGAATAAACTTTGCGCCAGTCTTAAAAGACAGGTCTTGGCTTCGATTAAGGGGTGGGTCACCAAAGGCGCATGTTATATTTTTCCTTGATTTACTTTCCTTCGTTTACTGGTGACAGCAGACTGAACAAGTTTGGGGACAGCTTTAGTATAGGGCTCAATGTTGCGCTAGTTGGTGCATGCCTAACATTAAAGATATAAGCGTTAAAAAACACTATCGCAGGAAAGGAAGGACACACAGACAGGACTAGCGCTCTTCCTGTCTTTGTGTCCTTGCTTTCTGTGATTGAGCTTTTGGCGCTAAAATCTTTAATGTTGGTGATGAAGGCGAGACTTCGCTAGAACCTTGTGACACCAGCAGTAGTGTACAACGCTTCGCGAACTTTGTGCAGAAGCTCGGCTAATGCCGCCTGTACACGCATTGCACGCTGAGCAAACGAGATTTATCAAGGGTCAGAAATTCGAAGTACGCTATTAAAAGGAAACACAGTTTTCCGCCGACGCTAAATTCGCTGTTGCTTTCCGAGCTATTTTAAAGCGAGGATTTACCCCGACACGCGTTTTCGACTGCTCTCGGAAGACCTAGCTCGACGATGCCGGGCAACTAACGGGAAGACGTACCCTTGGCTGCCTCCACTGGCGTGTCCGTTGACTCTTGGCCTCGACTCGAAGGGACCGCAAGTATTGAGCAAGCAGCAGCACGAGAAAGCCGAGAACTCCCCCCCCCCCCCCTCCGCAGGCATTCCAGCTATTTGTTCTGATATTGACTGGACTCTTGCATCGTTAGTTATCATTAAACGCGAGTAAACTTTCCCACGAGGGCACATGCGCGGAAACGCAGTGTCGTTAAGGTGTGCTTTGCTCCACGAGGTGCACTGGCCTCGTTATACACGGCGCTCCGCCTGCAGCTACTCGCCGGCCCCAAGCGACGTCGTTTGTTAAACTCAAGAAGACGCGAACTATACTGCAGGGAAAAAAAGTGTCGCTCGCTTTGGCTGGAAATTTTTCATCCTTTAGAAGCCAGGAGAACACGGGAGAGGGCGCCAGCGCATTTTAGGCGGGGCATCGGCTGCTGAAGAGCGGTATATGCACAGGCTTAACGTTTCTCGTAGTTTTCTTTGGGAGAGTCGAGAGCGCTGCAGGCAGGCGCATTTAGAAGAGGGTGCTCCTGACGTTGACAGGGCCGAGGCAGCGTTGGAACGCACGCACGCACGCACGCACGCACGCACGCACGCACGCACGCACGCACGTTTGTTGAGTGATTTCAGGTCCTGCCCCTGAGTGTTGCCATTATCGGCGTCTTAAAGCCGCATGAAACTGAGCCTACGTGCTCAAATACGGCAGGTAACAGCATTTAAGAACGGTTTACGTATAAACAGTACTGACGCCAAATTATTACATTAGAAGAGTAAAATACAGTGGCCGTAAACAATACGACAGGTTCTAAAGGCTAGCTTTTCCCGGAAAATAATCTTTATTGTTCCCGACAACAACGTGGTGATTGTAACAAGCAAAAGTGTATCTTTCCATAATTTAAGTATTTAATGCTCGCCATTGCCTTGTAAATGCGCACTGAAACGTAACTTGCATAATTTCTGAGCATATTGTTACGTACATCTTCCTGCGTGTCATGTTGCCGTCATAAAGTTCGCCAACTCTTGGCGTTTCTCGTTTTGTACTGGCGACTCCCAGGCTTCGTCACTTAATTAAGTCAGTTATACCTTCGCAGGCTCCGCTCGCGTAACAAATCCGACGCAACTGTGCAGGTCTTCACGGGAGGCTCCATTTACAGGAGCGGACCGGTCAAGGTGCTCCACGACGAAGAGCTGAAGGTGCGTATTCCAAGGCGTTTGAATTCTGCCGAAGGCACCGCGTCCGTGTTGTTTCCAAGCATTCGTTACGGTAGTTTCAGGACGTCACAGTCACCTCTGCAGACGTCGAACCCGCAACCTTTGGTATTAATTAAGGCGAAGTTAAGGCACAGTGAATTAAGGTAGAGATAATTAAGACACTCGAACTCACGTCCTTTGGTGGCAGTCGGACTTGCGATTTTGCCTTGTGACATAATGTGTAAGCATTGCACAGCGGTCGCAATGCTTGCGCGTTCATCCGCTTAGGGATAACTAAGTGCCGCCTGATTTTTTTTTAACGCGGAATTATTTGATTCATTCGTTGTTTATATTTGTACACGGTGGCAAGATAAACAGCTGGCCCCGCTCAAGGATCCAAAAAATTCATTTTGTGTAGGCGATTTCAACGCACATTTCATTTCTCCGCCAATGAGCCGTTGATACAAAAGCCTTTGAAACGTGCTAGCCTTTACCAAAGTGTGCTAAAAGTGAACTGGTGAATCTCCTTTTACATGCTCCCGTATAAAAAAAAATCGAGCAAAAAAAAAAAAAACACGTTGACGATTAAGATGGCACGATTTGTGCTCCCATGCAAACCTCATTTTAAAGATCTACTGAATTTCCACAGCCTAACCAGAACATGGTTTAGAAACCCTAAAATTGTAGTGTATACTTCCACAAGGGCTGTACGACTCTTGTCGCTTTCATAGCCCTTTACTCAATTTGATGCTTACTTTATTTATTTATTTTTATGTGCCGACATTTAATAAAATGCTGATGGGTTGCCGTTGAGTTCCTGTATACGTTAGAGACCGTCTCTATATAAACTCAACAAAGGATAACGCATTGAAGTTCAGATACCATTTCTTTCGAAACTAAATGTATTGCCATTACTATCCCAGCCATCTGCCAACTTAGCACATCCGCGCCACCGGTGCGAGATGCGTGCGCTTCTTGGATTAGCTAGCATGCTCACGAATTGGCAGGTGGCCGGGATGGGGATAGTTATACGATTTCGCTACGGCTATGACACCCTGATCATATGTAGAATCTATTACGCGAATTTTTCGAATCTGTTGAGAGGCGGACAATGACGACATCTCCTTAACGTATTTCTCTTGATTAACGTACCTTTTCCTGGTATAAGGCGCAGCGATCTACAGAATAAGTTCTGGAGCACGGAAACTCTACAGGCTGTCAAGTTTGTCCTTATTTTGACGCGCAGTGATTGCGATGTACGGTATGGTTAACTTTTAAAGTGAACGTATAGTTGGTAATAAAGCCAGTATAAAGTAAATGCTATATCGAGAGGGAAAAAGAAGGCTGATAGGACGCGTTAGGATAATATGTATGCGTTAAAATATAGTGTCACGGGGTAGTGACGGGGGAATAATACAGCGGCAGAGTGTGAATGATGAAACTAACTTTTTATTGCCACAAAGCCAGTTACACTCAAAGCACAGCGATAGCGGCCAGTACAGTCAGTGATCATCGAAACCCAATCTGCGGGGCAAGCGCGTCGGCTTTTATGCGTCGCTCATCGAAGGTTCCAGAATAATCGCTGGTGTACCCGTCTCTTCCAGAAAGTTCTGCACAATTCTCTTCGCGCATATAAGCAATCAGATTACACAAGGTTCAGTGACAACAGACAGCGGATAGAACAATCGATAACATTCGAGAAACTTCCGATACATGCAGGCACATCCTGCGCTGAGCGAACAACGTTTGTTTGACGACGAAATGCGGTCACACGATAAACGAGTACACGTGTAAATAGTATGCTTGCCTGTCTGAAGCTGGGAGTGCCAGCAAAATAGAAAATGGGTTTTCTCGTTAGGACTGCACCGTACGGCACGTAACGTAATCCACCACAGAGGAACGCCTGTTTTCCCCGAAGTGACACGAAGTTCACCTACTTTGGACGCGAACTCCTAGTTATGCCGCAGTATGTTTAATGGTCATCATTGAAAAGAACGGCTTCGATTTACATGCATTGAAAGGTATCACCTTGCGTCAAGAGAAAATGCCAACTACAGAAAAATGTGCCAGAGGGGATTATACTAAGCCCTAAGCGTTCCTTTCCACAGACCCTGGGACCGTTTAGGTTCACGGCCTTTCAGACGCGTACACTACAGGGCAAGAGTCGAGTTCCTCTTCTGAGAAAAAGCGCGAAGCAGGATACCACTATTTCGAACGGGGCACGTGTGTGTCGTGCAAAGACGGCGACTGCCATTTGCGCTGTCATCGACGAAGGTGTCTTCTTACACGCGGCATGGTTCGGCGAAGCTGCTATGGCAACGCACTCGCAACGCTGAACCAGAGGCGGCACCAGCAGCCTACTCGATGACGCCACACGTAGGATCGAGTTTACGTCCCTGTATTATGAGTCAGTAACCAGAGACCTCTTGCAAAGAAGAAGAAAAAGAAAATTCACTATGCAGTTACCGGGGAGGCCTTTCCTTTGCTTTGTTTCGTTAGCGTACAAGTGCTCGCTGTTACCAAGATACAAAAGAAGGCATACGTTCATCAGCGTAACTCGTACTAAATGCGAGAGAAATGCGCTAGGACTACGGCCCCACCTCAGCGAAGTCCCGGATCCACGATTTGAAACGCGTTCACTACACTGCAAAACGTTCAGGACCTCACTTGCCACACGTGCTGCCTCTTCGAGGAGCGAAGTGTAACTGACGGTGGACCCATGGTAGGCCGGAGCAAAATGAGGTCACGGCAGCCACGGCCTCTTCAGCACTGCTGCCATTTCCCTCTCTCGAGCACACATGCACAGCTGCGCTGTTCCCTCTCCCTCGTTCCGAGCTCCGACTGGTTTCTAGACCGCCCACGCTCTTTTTAAGCTTGGCAGCTTGCCCATCACTACCCTACCTCTACCACGTGACCAGCATCCCACACTTACACGTATGCATTTTTTTTACACTTTCTCTTTCCTAATGCTAACGCATTCAAGAAATGTCGTTGTTCTGGAAGCACGATGAGTGCCGCCTTCGAGACCTATTAGCTGGTACTCCTGTCAAAGATTTAAAAAAAATTAATAAAGTAAAAGAAAGACGGATGGCTTCACAGACAAAAAAAAAAACTGTCGGATAAAATGCATGCTACGATTTAGGTTGGCGTCGTGCAGGTCATTTTCGCTGGCTGTTAAGGCGTGGGCGGTTCTGTCGGTGAAAAGAAGATGTTGAAGAGCTGGGTAGGGGGGAGGTGAAAAGGGAACGCACCGATTGGTTCCTCGTGCGAGCTACAGAGTACGACAGCTAGAAGACAGAAAACAAAGTTACAGCGCTGTCAAAACCGCAGCAAGGCAGAAAATAAACGGCCTTCGTCCGAAGCGCGATGGCGAGCATTCAGGAAGCGTAGGCACTAGCAGGCACGAACGAACTGAGATCAATATTCAATTTTTCGGTCAATACGGACTGTTTATGCGAAATGTAGGAAAGATGACGTGGCCGGCAGTAGCACCGGAAGTGTATTTCGTCGTATAAACGTACTTCTGCGAGCTGCGATAAAAAAGAAAAGAAAATGGTAAATAAAAGAAAGAGGACGAGGTAGGCGTGGGAGGAATCAGTGACTCGGTAGCGTAAACAAACTGCTAACTTCGCGGGTTGTTTGCAAGCGGCGACGAGAGTAGCAGGAAAAGCAGCAACTAGAGCGGATAACGCTGGTCTTCAGCGGCTTCGCGACGGTGCCATGGCAACGCCGAAGCCGCCACCGTGCGTCTGCTCCTGTTCCGCCCTTTTCGAGAGAGCGGCAAAGCACCAGGGCTCTCAGGTGAAAACAGTTTTACGGAAGATTAAATCGAGAGCGTGCAACTAATTGCCGAATGGTACAGGCCCCATCCACTTTGATCGAAAACAGGCGCATTCCCGGAAGCGGTGCCAGAGCGGCCGCAGGCACATCTGCCCCGCCGTCGCAACTAAGTTCGGCGGGCTGACTTGCTTTGCTGCTTCGGCTTCCCTGGATCTGGTTTTTCTCCGTGCTTCCGCAGGCTTCTTCTTTGCCCTGTTGCCATGAAGCAAGAAAACGGAAATATCCTGGTTGTAGATGAATAAACTAAACCATTAGTTATCGTTCGTTTGGATCCTGAAAAAATACGAACTGATCTGACGCACTTGCTCCATGCCGCCATGCGTCGGCCCCGAAGGGACTGTCGGCACAGCGGCGACCGCCCCCGCGTTTCGCTGAGAAGGACGACAAATAAACGATATTGCCCTATTATAGTTATTTGCTTTTTACTCCTTTTTAAATTTAAATAAAAATTTAAATATTTTTACCATTTCATTCAATCTTACCTAAATCTAGCCATGCAAACCATTAAGCTAGCGGGAAGGAAGGAATACCGTTATGTTTTCGTAGCGGACGTTGGCCAATCCTTCCTCGTGGGGATGGTATCGTGGGTACGTGCCATGCATTAAAGGCAACAACATTCAACGACTGTTAGTGGGTCGCCGCCTGAATCGCATCAGGCGATTGAAACTCACAAGTTGCGCCATCTGGGGAAGAGCGTTCGCTCCTCTCTACTGAGTAGGGATGCAACAGGAGGCCGATCAGACTTGTCAGGGCCAACTGCAATGATGCGCACCGGTTGCTTCGTTTGTTCTGTCAAAGGATCTACATGAGCGCCCGCGCACATTCGAGCAAAACCCTTATGTTATGTTCGTATGCTAGAGATATACCACGAGGTGCACTGAAAAGGCTCCAGAGGCAGCTAGTGTCCGCCGTTCATATATCTCCATCATATATCGAATCGTGATACAGTTTTGTTTTGTTTTAATCTATACCTTGAGAGTGAACCCGCCGTGGTTGCTCAGTGGCTATGGTGTTTTACTTTTTTAATTTACTGCTTGCACACTGGTAATCTAGTTCCGCACAAACGATGTGGGAATTTATAATGTTCAGTGTGCTGCGACATAGCAACATTTTTTCAATTTTTCAAAGGCTTCTCAAGCCTCTGTTTGCCTTAAAGATCAATGCACAGGAAGGCACACTGATCAAAATATACATGGTAAACTTGTTGCTATTCCGAAAGTTTTATTTACGAGTCAAGCTGAGTTAATGTTCCGCTTGTCTTCGTTGAAATCAGCAGCGCGCGTGTTGCAGTAACATGAGAGAGAGAGAGAGAGAGAGAGAGAGAGAGAGAGAGAGAGAGAGAGAGAGAGAGAGAGAGAGAGAGAGAACGGCTTTGAAGTTGACTGAAAAGATAGCAAGGCTAAACAAGATTGCGTCTGGTTTGCCACTCTGGCGGGTAAGAGGAAAATATGTTCCACGTGCTCGTGAGGAACTGCGCATCTTGGCAAAGCCTGAGTGACAGGGGGCCCGGGCTGCGCAGCAAGCACGCCCTTCGGTCCAAAAGTGGTAAACAATATGTTGCGGACTAAGCTCGACCACGACGTCAGAGACCTGAATCACGATGGTTATCACTACGGTTTCACGCAAGGTGGCCCATTGTCCAGAGCTGTGGCACATGCATCGAGCTTTCGCAGTCAGCAGCTAGATAGCAGCTAGATTGGCTTGTTTTATCGCGTTTATTTTTTTTTTGCAACTTGCGCACCAGACAGAAATACAGGACAGTTGTTTGCTTTGGGCAGGGTGACATGCTACGCGAACATTCCTGTAGTGAAGAGTTACGCGATAAACGTAGTGAAGGCGGGCTCTTTATTCGCTTCATCTCTGCTTGTGTTGCCACCAGTAGCCTAAATCGAGATCCTCGCCTCGCGAGGGCTTCATGGTGATTAAAGGTTTGCTTGGGCTGACGGCTCATTGGCATGGGAATGTAAAAGAGCGGATAATTTACGAGTCGTAGTAAATGCAGCTATCGAGAAAATAGCTCTATTCTGTCTTCGGCTCGTTGCAATGCGGCAGGCTGTTAGGGTTGGCGTCTGACACCACGTGGCGACAGGTCATTCACCCTACCCTCTGAGCCGGAGCCCACGGGCGACCTCATCCCCTTCACCTTCTCTTGGTCGTGGCATCGTGTGTGCTACCTCATCCCCTCCACCTTCTCTTGGCTGAACCCCACGGCGCCGGAGAGGTCATTCACCCGACCTTCTCCCCGGATTCGTCGAAAAGAGGATCGACTTCTCCTACCCTTGCTCGGTATTGCAGGAGGAGGGGCCCTCTCTCCGTGCCTGTCACGTGTCATCGACGGAAGCAAGATCCCGCCCACACTTGTAGAGAGCCTATTTAAGGGGCTCCGAAAGAGACTTCATACTCGGGACTTCATACTTCATGCTTTTCTTATTTTCTTTCAACTACCTTTGAATAAACAGTGCAAGTTTCGCACTCGGAAATCGTCTCGCCCCTGCTTGGTCACCATGATCTACCGGATGCCTGCAGCCCGCCGACAACGCCACGCTACCCAATAAGTAATGTCGGTCGAGCTTCGATAAGCAGGCGTCGCTACTTCTCGGCAGCAGTACGGTACGCTACCCTGGAGTACGCAACAAGGCCTAGCTTTTGCTGAGGTGTTCTGTAGCACTTCGTAGCCATCAGATAAAACGAATCCCTCGCGTGCGAAGATACTTCAGAATTATATGTTCCTGAACGCTTATGGCCACATAGTGCCACGCGGTGCTGATGCTACAGGTAGGGTTAGCCTGTCGTACTTCGCCGGCAATTTCTCCGCCTGAGCATCCTTTCCGCGTGGGAGTTGTCACAAGTCGATCAGTCCAGTCTCTCGCAGAAATGTGAGTCGCCTTCGTGACACCCTCTTGAGCACTGTATGCCGTCATTCTGGGAAAGCTAGCTGTGTACGTTCGCGAAGAAACCATGTTTTCTCATGCGATCCAGAGTACTCTTTTTTTACCGAACATGAGCGCTTGCAGGATGAGATAAGCTGCCGACTTCACCTCAGTTGTTGCAAGATGAAGGAGCACGGCCAACCCTAAACATCTATGCAGGAGTGTATAGACCAATCCTGTTCTTGCTCTGTATTGGAGGTCAGCTTCTGTGCGGCTAACTCTTTGTCGAGCGTACTACATTACTCATGGACTCAACAACGCTAAGAGCTCACTGGCGTGTGCGTGTTTCCTCATGCAAATGTGAAACATCCGACGACGAATGTTGCGAACGTTTTTGACATCTTAAAATTCAAGAATAAGTTATTGACTACATCAAATCAATGTTGTTAGCTACTTGAAAGCACTTTTTGCCAACTTAAAGGGGGCACAGACATTTCTTCACAAAATCGAAATGGTAAAAATAACTCTTCTACCATGAATGCCGGAACACTGCTGAGTACTAAACCTGTTTGGTTGATTATCGTGGATACAGTTCCGCTAAAATAATATGCCGTTGAAAGACTGCAGCTGCCATGTAATTTCATCGTCACATCGCAGCCCATATTGCGCTCGTCGTCGAAAATTAACGGAGCAAATATTACGTAGTTACCAGGGGTAACGTGCGACCTGTATGCGATAGACAAGGGTGCGTTGTGTTCATACTTCTTCGTTTTTAGCTTATGAAGCTAATTCTTGAGAATTCTTTCTCTCTGGGATTTCGGGTATGCTTTGAAGACATACTTAAGGCTGGCGGCGAATTCGGCAAATAGCACGAGTGAGTTTCAAACAAGCACTTAAGTTACGCACATACATTTGCTTGACCCTTAGATCCAGGAATTGATCACTTTCAGAGTGCGCTTAAGTTATGCTAAGTGAACTAAACCTTCTGAAATAGCGCACCAAAGATCCAGCTGTGGCACAAGTTATAAAATAAGTGTCTAAATATTTATAAAAAAATGTGGAGTGGTCAAAGGCGCGAAAGAAAGGACCAACGAAAGTCGATCACTTAAAAAGTAGGCCCACATCTGCTGCACCTAGAATTCTAACCTTGTTCTCAGTGAATATTAAAATCGCGCAAGAAACAAATAGCCAGCTGGTGTTGGTTAGGATGATCTTTGTAGCTGACCTTCAGTACGTTTTCAGTACGTATATTGCCCTATTATAGTTATTTGCTTTTTACTCCTTTTCTTTTATTCTTTCATGGATTATCTTAAAGTCTTGCTACGTGATTCATTTCCTTACATCTGCAACTTCGAATTTATCCTTTCTCGCAATTTGCAAGTGAAATTTAATTTATCTGGCCATCCAAATCTAGGCCGTCCAGAGAGCCCACGATGCGGCGACTAGGTTCGGCCTGCCCATCCCAAGGTGGAAGCTATGCGATGGAGCCACGGGCGCTATTCGAGATATGCGATAATCGCATATCTCAGGACCGTCAATAAAATTCTTCCTTCCATCCATTCATTAGCTTGATCCACCTGATTACTGACCAATTCCCCTTTTGTGTAAGAGCTATGAGTTGGGAGGAAAATAGAACAAACAAATCACGCTCTGTGTACCTACCAAAACGCCCATAGAGACACGATGTGTGGCGTCGACCTCAGCTTTCGAAGCCAGTTTTTGCTGAGTCTATGTGAAGGATAAACTTACAACTTGCCGTGAGACGTATACCTAACAAAACACAGTTTTTATAAAAAGAAGCAAATTATTGTGAGCGTGACGGTAAAACAACCCCTATCGCGCATTGGTCTTCCTCTTCCAGTACTTGATGTGAACTCCATCTATTGGTGTGAACTCCGTTGGTCGTGTCAGCAAGGAAGTATTTTATATTGTACATAAGCTACATCGTTTCTACGGGGATGCATACATGGTAACACTGTTTTCCTCATTATTAACCTCATTATTGACATTTTATTTCCAGTTTTCTTGTACTCCAATGACTTCATCGAAAATTGGCATGAGCGTGTTACAAGGGGTGAATGCGTTTTGAAAACGACTCAAGGCGCCACCGCCACGCCACGGCGCGTCAGCCTTTTTAGCTGCTTCTACAATATTCAACAACCCATCAACTCGATCCAACTTTGCGCAAGGTGGCGATATCGTCGTCAAATCCTGTGACCAAGTGGCCACGTGATTCGTCAGCCATAAATATTTTTACCATTTCAATCAATATTACCTAAATCTAGCCATGCAAACCATTAAGCTAGCGGGAAGGAAGGAATACCGTTATGTTTTCGTAGCGGACGTTGGCCAATCCTTCCTCGTGGGGATGGTATCGTGGGTACGTGCCATGCATTAAAGGCAACAACATTCAACGACTGTTAGTGGGTCGCTGCCTGAATCGCATCAGGCGATTGAAACTCACAAGTTGCGCCATCTGGGGAAGAGCGTTCGCTCCTCTCTACTGAGTAGGGATGCAACAGGAGGCCGACCAGACTTGTCAGGGCCAACTGCAATGATGCGCACCGGTTGCTTCGTTTGTTCTGTCAAAGGATCTACATGAGCGCCCGCGCACATTCGAGCAAAACCCTTATGTTAGGCTCAAGAGGCATCTAGTGTCCGCCGTTCATGTATCTCCATATATCGAATCGTTATACATCTTTTTGTTTTGTTTTAATCTATACCTTGAGAGTGGCCTGGAGTGTATCCGGCAAGTAACCCGGAGGCAGTGATTACGCGTGAACGAGGAACGCACAGCTGCAGCCAGGAATCGGGCAAAAACTTCGTGTCAGCAGACATACCGTAATCGCGCAACTCTCACAAATGAAGCACGGACGACGCGAGTGCGTGTGGCCCTAGCATGAATGCGCGTGCGCGTTTCTCTATCTGTCGTTGTGCGTTTGTCTGTCCTCCCGTCACCGTCGGAGCCCCTACAGACAGGCTGGCTACATGAATGCTTAGAGGTTCAGAACTCTGAGCACGCAGTGCACTGACGCGAGAACCCGGCGAAACGGTGAACAGACCAGACGCGCTAGTGCAAGTAACCCAACTGCCCCTGCCACCGCAGACGAAACGCGAGAGGCGAAAGACACAGCAGTGAGCAGACCAAGCGAAAGCCCTGGGACTGTTTCAATGAGATCGGGAATGGAAAGGCGAGACAGACCAAAAAGAAGCAGAAGAAGAAGAAAAAAAAAGAGCATCGTGGAGTGGATAGAGGCCACGTCTCCAGAGGGGTGCTGAGTGAGTTGACCGAGGAAGCAATTTCTTGTGCACCGTCTCCCCAGCCGACGGTAGAAGCTGGCAGAGAGTGCCGTCATGCTTGCCAGCATGAGCTCCCTCCGCAGTGCTGGCAGGCACTGCTGGCCTCCAGAGAGACGGGCTCGTGTCGGGTGTCGACGAGGTTGCAGCTTATGCTCGGAGAGGAGCCGACTGCTGCTTACCCAGATTACAGCTAACGCAGAACGAGAGAAACGCGCTCTCGCTGCGGGTGGGTTGCCACGTGGCATCGCTTCTCTCGGCAGCGCGAGCGTAGGCGGGTACAGCGAAGACGGAATGAGGCCCTAAGCGTGAGAATTTGGAAGATGAATCACTGCTCGCGCCGACGCGACGCTGCCCATCCGTAGGGGCGAAATTAGGCTTTCGCTTAAACCTCGTGTGGGTGCGTACATGGTGGCTGTGCTTGCCGTATTGCAGCCCGGGTAGAGCGCCGACTTCCCAGTGCCTCGCAACGTTGGGTGCCTCGCGTGCGACGGAAGACTGCGCGCTTCCTCCCCGCTTTCCTCTCTTTCGCGCGGGCCACGATAGCCGGTTCCCCTCGCGCACTGTGTTATCGCCCTTGAATATTATATGGAACATCACGGCGACGGCGACGGCAGAAATGCAGCTCGAGTGTCCATATAATTGCTATCGCAGTAAAAGGTTGAAGAAAGGTGGAACGAGGAAATTGTACTGGTATTTTACCTTGTGTTTTCCGCGGGATCGAGGCCATACCGGAACCGCGTGACAGGGCCGATTGACTGCACTGTTATTTGCAGAAGCAACTCAAGGTTTATGTCATGCGTGCCGGTCAGTTAACACCTTATTTATACTGGGACGTTGCTCCCGCAACAGGAATTAAGATAATTAAAACTGGCGGCTTCAAGTGCCGAAACCACAATTTGATTATGAGGCACGCCGTAGCGGGGGACTCCGGATTATTTCTGACTACCTGGAGTCCCTTAGCAGTCGCCTACATATAAGCGCACGAGCATTTTTTGCATTTAACCCCATTGGAATGCGGCCGCCGCGGCCGGGATAGAACCTTTGACCTAGAGCTCAGTAGTCCCAAGCCATAGCCACTAAACTACCGCGGCCACTGGCTTTCAGTGTGATTGGTTCGCACTTTAGGGGCAGTCGTGATGTTGCATTCAGGAAAGCCGCGGTTGGTGGCCCCTTTTCGGTTTCACTTCCAGTTTTGATTGCCGGGCACACTGACGCGTGTTATGTGGTGAAATGCCTCCATGCGTACTGCAGTAAAATTTTTCTCATGGCCAAGCTGCTGGCACTTTACGGTACAGCACATACTGCCTTAATAATGAACTAATTTGGGAGCGCAGCGCTTAGGCGGCCGTTCTTGCGGCGAGCGTCGGTGTCGGCGTTGTCCTCGTAACCGAGCGAACGGGCCCAGTGCAGGACCAAAGCGAACGCCGAGCGCAGCGGGAGATGTTAGACGGCGATAGCGAGGAGGGCCCGAAGCTTAGGAAAGCAGAGGAGGAGGGTATGGTGAAAGCGTGAGGAGAAAAGCGTAGTGCCGCGCAAGACAGGCTTTGCGGCGACGATGGCAACGAGATGGTGTCAGAGTAGCGCACGTCGTCTGTATGGAAGCAAAGTGCTGCATGAGTGGAAGTCTGTCTCAAGCGGCTGCTGTGAATCGCGCCCACGCGTCACCCACGCGCTGCCTCTCCTGATCTCCCGATGAGCGAGGCAGTCGCGATACACTTCGCTCCGCTTGCAACGTGCTGCATGAGACAGATTGTCCGCGCCAGCCAATATATCGCGAAATGGAAACACGTATAGAGCTGCACTGAAATTTCTCATTAGGGATTATCGCAACTGTCAGTGAATGTTGGGGGGATTAGAGTTCGATCGTGACTATATGTTCAACGTCTTTAGCAAGTATTAGATGTGTGGCACACAGGCAGCAGCACCGTGAAATACTGGCATCGCACATTAAATTTTATCATTTTATGAGGACAATTTGTCATAAAGAAATGTACTTACTATAACGCGTGTGCGAAATGGTGATGCGCAGCGGAATGAGGCAGAACTTTCTGAAGATGAAATGTTGGATTACGTTGTCGTAACTTCGTTTGCTTTGTTCGAGCGGCGTGGCATTCATGTTCGGTGATCCGTTTTTGTTCCAGTAAGGCGACGGGGTTCTCAGCCGTCTGAGCCGCGCAACGATGATGAGCGACCTCGGAGTGCTTTTTACGCTTACGTGCGCTTTTCCGAGAGCCGAAACTGCACTACCTCTGGGATGGCCACATTTTGAATGAAATACGAAAATCATTTTGCATGTGTGAACCAATGATGTGTTTTTCTTTTAAAGAAAGCCTGCATCTTGGCAAGTGCCGCATTACTATATAGCTGCGATGCCACGAAATGGACTACCATCACTGAAACTTCGCGAGCCGACAGCAGTGCCATAACACAGTGTATAGTCGGCGTAGGAAACAGTTTTCACTGGCACGGAAAATGCGATTTTGTGTCGGCAAACACACTGTTGATTCTGACCTGACTATGCCCTCATGGCACGCATTTGGCTTAGGCAAGCGCTGACACAGGCGCGCGTCTGTTATGACTCAAAGTGTCATGCCATTGTCATGACTCCCTCCCTCTCTCTCTCTCTCTCTCTCTCTCTCTCTCTCTCTCTCTCTCTCTCTCTCTCTCTCTCTCTCTCTCTCTCTCTCTCAGGCGGTGTCATCATATTTTAGTTTCATACTCAAACTACCACAGTGCCTCCTGGCTATCGCTTGTTCTCTAGAACGACGAAGCATAGAGAACCAACAGTGCTTCGCAAAAAAAAAAAAGAAAAAGATAGGAAACTGAGAAAAGAAAACTTAAGGAAGATAGTGTACGCGTCATATGAAGGCTGGACTAATCTATAAATACCGGAAAGAGGATCCCTTCTCTGCATAGACTATCTTCAGGCGACAGAATGCTCCTCTGTTTTAACAGCGATAAAAGAACGCAGCTGGCACATGTGTGAATAATGAAACCAATGGATCGCTTTCGCTATATTAAAAAAAAAAAACAGGAAAAGAAAAGTGCTGTTGTCTTTATGTACCTTTAACATTTGCACGATTCGCTTTGTGACCGATAATTATTCGCGTTCAACGTTTGTTTACTTTCTCACGTCCATAACACTAAAACATGAATCAGGTGAAGAAAGGAGAAAGCCTAGCAGCTGTAATGTATTTGCGGCCTGCGCACAATTGCGTTCAGAGGGCCTAACATCTGGCCCTACTGCAGCATGACTTGGCGCATACGGAAATGGCTCTGAACCGGAGCTGTGGCGACGTTCACGAAATAGCATCGGTGACGCCGCGTAGTTCCACGTTACGTACAGTCAACCGCAAAAGTTTGCGGGACCCAGGATCTGCCAAGAAGCTGAATTCTCACGAAGCGTGGTCACACAGCCACGAATTAAATGTTCCAGCATGTGGTAGCCTTCGCCACCTACACAGTGATTCATTAAATAAGTGTCATGCCTTCACAATGCAGGAATTCACAATTGAAGGGGAAACCGCATCCCGTAAACTTTTGCTGTTGACTGTACGTAGCTTTATTTATTGAATATTGGAGAGGCTCTAAGCGCAGCGCAGCGATTGTAGCCTGTTGCAGGGAGTTTAGTATACACATTCGAATTCTTTATGTGGTCTGTATTCAGAAAGTAAATTCGTATTAATAAGAAATAAGTCAGCTTCTTAACCGATCGTGCCCGAAAGCGCAGCCGTGAAAGTAATTCCAACAACAGCGAATGCAGGTAATTTCTACCGTTTACATGTACTTGTCAATAAAGTTTTACCATACCATACCATACAGGTACTTGTCAATAAAGCTTTACCATACCATACCATACAGGTACTTGTCAGGAGAGGGCGCAAGTTTTTGCAAACCGACTTCTTAGGACTGAACAAAGACCATGTGGTTATACTTCGTAGGACTGTGCTTACAGGGGCAGAACTTGTGCGAGCAATGCTTAATTGGCCATTTTTGAAGCTTTCACCCTCGGTAAATCCTGGCCATCAAAAAAATTTATTACATGCCAGGCCGAAAAATAGATGCAGGAGAAGTGATTCTAAAACTAAATAAAACGTTGTTGACAAGCGCGTTTCAATTTGAAAAAATGAGGCCTTCTCGGAATAAGACATTCCTTGGGTTGTAAAAGAAATATGTGAGAACACTTGTACATATGAAAAATTAAAAAATAGAACACGTTCTTTATTAATATTTAATCCTAACCTAGCTTCAATTTGCGTGGTCCACAACCTTGTTCTTTTTTTCAGTACTTACGTTGTTGAAAAGATGGCGTGTATCACTCCTCACGTGACACTCCAACTTCTCATGCAATGCGGCAATAGCGAACACAGTGCATAACGTCGAAATTCGGAGATAAAACGTAATTTCTGTGTACACTTCACATTTCACTATACACGAAAGAGTGTCCTGGAACCTCGAAGACCACGAAATCAATTGAATACTTTGTCAACCAAGTCTATCGAAGAGGCAGAGGGTACGAAAGGTGCAGGCATTCTGACAGCGCGTAAATCCACAAAGAAACGCTGGCTGAGCTTATAGAAAAGGCCGCGAGACGAGGCAACTTCATGTTGCGAGTTCCCGTGCGCTCCGTCTACGTCATCTATACGCCAGACTCCGAGCAAGTCGTGCGAGGCTCCCGCCGTGCCTGATTAGCGCATTATAACGGGCGTAACTGCTTCGGCAGCTGCTTACTGTGCACGTGAAATGAAACAGTGATGGCTAGGAGCAGAGGAGAGAGGCGGGGTGGGGGTAGTGGGGGGGGGGAATCGAGTTAGAGTTACGCCATAAACTAAGCTACATGCGCTTAACTCAACCCCCCTCCGAGGTCTCCTTGCCTCATTGAACGCGCCTCACTCCACTGCATCCGCAGATGTAAATTCCGGCCATTTGTTTTCCCCCGCTTGTGGCCCGCCCGCATTCAAACTCTTGCGGCAGACGCATCAATCTTCTGTGCGCGAAATAAACAAATGAGTAACAAAGCCACACAAGCTCGGAGGAAGGAAACACGATGGCCAGATATAACTCTCGTGTGGTCGACCCTTCCTCCCGCAAACTTTTTCCCACCGAAAGCAGCGGGTTCCGCTACGCAGTGGTTCTAACGACCGCGAGTCCTTCCCGCGCGCGCGCGCATTCCTAGAGACGCAAGCTTAATCGGCCCGCTACTGTTTGAAACCAGCGCATTGCTGCTCGTCGACGCGGCTACCACTGTTGCGAAAAAGCTTTCCTTGGCAGAAACCGCCGCTGCCGCGCGCGTTTTGCACGTGAATATCGAGCAATAAATGCGAAAAAAAAAAAAGAAATCGCCATCTTTCCGAAGAGAACGCTCCGCGAAACGGCGGAGAGGAAGCGTTGCGGCTAAGAGCGCGCTCTGTTTTGCCGTCGTGATTTGACAGTCGTTTGCTTTATCCGCCAACGCATGCCGGTGGTTATGCGAGGCATGCGAGGATGTATGCGTCCAACTTGCGTAACAAACCGTCGTTTATAACTCGCAAGCGCGAGAGTTCTCTTTCGCAAGAACGTTTCGACTTTAGGCACGCTTTTTCGCCCAACTCGCAGAACCCATCTCGGTATGACTGTCGACGTTGATGCGATTAGCATTGAGGCAATGCAGCGACAAACTGTATTGCTAAAAGCACCTTTATTTTCGAATCTGCAGTAGGGGAAGTATAGGCTACGGTGATCGCATTAGTACACGCATAAGAGTCGCAGCACCAAAACAGACAACGCGTATACACACACCTTCGGATGCTATAAAGAAAACTTTACAAACCGGAGCCAGTTATGTCCCTTTGGCGCTGTATAATTAGGGCTCAGCTTATATCTGATTTCGAATGAACTATACGTCGCGATTATGCAGGCGTCCATATCAGGAGTAAACCTTATTCGTTGTGAGCCAGAAGAGCCGGCGTGCTAAATTTTGTCAATTGAATGTGCACATGTGCAGTGCGCTCACAGAAAGTCGATATAGGTTAGAAAGGCAGATACAATTAAGCCGTCCGTTCTTGCAGGCGGGCATTCGCGGCGCATTGCGCTAAACGTTGGGTTGTTATGCTTAAGGAACACGTGCCCGTGTGATCCTGGTTAGATTTCGCCCTCATCGAAAAACTAAGGATCTTTTTTTTTTCTTTATCGAGGGGGTCGGGCAAAACGGTTAGGCGTGGGTTAAACAGGCACGAACACGCCGACCGGAAAGTGGGCGAAGTGTTTTAAGAATGGTAATTGCATTAAGAGATGAACAACCGCGAATGCGCAGGACCGTGGTGCTCAGCCAACCAGAAGCCGCCCTATACTTCATCGTATTCGCACGCTGTCAGGGCGAGCTACAGCCTAGCGACAAAAAAATGTGACTGGCCACATCACCAAAAATGTTCATTCTGTCATGCTCGTGGCGATGTAAAACATTGATAGTTAGATCTCTCAAAGAGAAACAGAGAGAGAAGGCTGGGGGCGAAATGGTAGACACGGAGGTTATCTATAGGGCTTATCCCTATGGGTTGCCTACCCAGCACTGCGAAATGGAGAAGCGTAGGAAAAGGATTAAGAGAAACACAAAGTCGGGGCTTGTTGTGCACTGAATCACTGACGTATGCAAATTACCAGCACTGTGTCACAGGCGGTCGTTTGAGGAGTTGCATCAGCGTTCTCGAGGCGTTCCGCAGCTGCGCTGCTCGTTTCTTTGACCATACTCTCAAGATTGCTCCAATTTAATCGCAACGGTGTATATACTCGTTTTTCCTTATATTCTCCATAAACTTGTATATTTATGGAAATAAATTCATTCAATTCAATTCAAATAACAGAGCGGCTGCATGCGTGCGCTAATATGGACGACTTAGCCTTTGCGCAGGGGTGCAACATTTTTCCTAAAAGAGATGTTCTGTTTCCACCTGAAGTTTCTTAGTGACGACAATATGCTCAGCGAGTGCTGACGCTTGGCGTTGCAGTTGATAAACGTCACTAGTGACTCGATATAGTTGTAGGGCTCAGTTGGTACCAAGCGGATTTGGTGGTGTGGAGGCGTGCTACTTATGCTTCGTCTGGTCTACTTCACTGCTCCTTCCCTTACTGATTTCTCTCGTCAGTATCGGGCGATTCCTGACTTCTTCACGCCACATATAACATTGTGACACGTTTTGCCCAACCAACGTTGAAAGGAGACGCTTGGCGGAGAAATCGCCGGCATGCCTCTGCAAGGCTATATAGCTGCGGCTGCAGTTAACGTCACTCTTCTGTGTTTCTGCATGCCTAACCTCACCAAACCCAAGGTATCATTTTTGCTACTGTGTGTTTTATACCTAAAAATTTTGATTAGAACGCGGCAGATTTAGTGCTAAGCCCACAGTAACGTTTTTGATGCGCTGGACAGAGTTTTCAATCGCAGATAGTTCAACAAACTAATTACTAAATTAATTACAATGATAATTTTTTACTCAATTAACAATTCGTAATTTTTCGCATGAATGCGCTTCCGTGGTCAGGAATAAAGGTAAACACGTTGGTATTATTTTTCTTGATGTGGGGTTGTGTCTGGGCATTGTCGGGGTTAAAAGTTGTTGTGTGCTTGCGAATTTCGCTAATTTAACGAAATTCCTCTTTGGTCTATCTTGTTCGCTGTAATTGACACTAGGCACAAACAATTGCACAATTCTGGCAGTTGTCCCTTTTTTTTTTCTTTAACGCAACCCTCGGCCACAAGAGACCTCATTCGCCCTGCATGCATGGTTATCTGAATGCGTCGGGCCATATAGAGGCCGGTATCATAGCGGTCGTGCCATCTCAAAACGATTACCCCCGAAGCGCACATTTTGCGACTATAGGGACTAAGGCGTCCAAGTTCACCCGAAGCTATACAGAGCTCCGAGCTGTGGCGCCGAGCGGCGCGTCCTCATAGCCATCGTCTTGCTCGACGAAGCGCGCGTCACCGATGGCTCCCCGAGGTGCCACTGCCCACTCCGCTTATGCGCGAGTTTGGCCGGCGCCATTTTCTTCTCGCCCGGCACTCTCAGCCCTGCAGTGAGGGCAGTGCTTCCATTAGTGTCGTCGCCTCTGGTGACTCCCAATTAATCGAGCGGCTAGCCCTCGGCGCGTGCCCGAAGCAGCATTTCGACGGCGCGTCGCGGTGGAACAGAGCGGTCGACACAGGCGCCTGTACCAGCGATGACGGCATTCACAAACGGCGGGGCAAAAAATGTAGCTGCGTTGTCTGCGCGACGCAAAAATAAGAGTGAGAACTGTCGCGCTTCAATGGCGCCTAGGAACGTTTTTGGAAGCCACGCATACGCCATCTTAATCGCTATACTTATAATCCCCTCATATATATATATATATATATATATATATATATATATATATATAACACTGGCTTGAGATACAGCTGATAAGACAGCGCACAATTATCTTTCCGTGACTTTAGTGATTAAATTGTGCTCGACGTTGTATCGGCCGACCCAAAACGTCCGTTACACGCTATATACTCTTGATTCCTTTAATTCCCGGCGTCGTCCTTCTCGAACAACATCACAATTCATTTCGAAAAAGACGTTACCACGCCGTTGTCCACATAATGAGCCTCTCTCGCCATCTCAAGCATTATCACTACAACTATCGCAATGCGTTCAACGTTTAGTCGCTTCGACAACAACGGTAAGTAGACCTTTGCTCTGAGTTTTGACGCGAGAGCGTTAAGGGCCCCGTGTCGTACAAAATCCGGCGTCGGCGTCCGAACCACGCGTACCCAACCACTCTCTTATCACCAAAGTTGCTTACACATTGTCTTTCATTGTTTAAAAAGTTATTCCTCGGAATTGTGAGAATAGCAGCACACAAACAAATGTCATGAAACAAAACACCGACAGCGCGTGCCTTCTTTGTCAAATTTTCTCAGATTAAAATATCGAAAGTGCGAAACAATAACAGAACATTGGCTCACGCTAGAGGCCGCATTTCTACCAGAATGCTCGCCTTCGTCCGTAGATTTTGCCGATAGCGTTTCTGTTTAAGCATTACGGTTACATACGCTGCAGTTGCCCGGAAGCATGAATGCTATCGCATTCCGCTTTTAAAGGCGAAGCTTAAGCGTCCTCCAATTTTTTTTCATCTCTCATATTGGCGCAGGGCCAGCCCGCCCGGTGCACGATACAGGGCAAGCCTGTGCGGGGAGCCGCTCAGATGCTGCAACTGAGCTTGGACGGCAAGCGTTTGTACGCCAGCACGACCCTTTACGGGCCGTGGGACAAACAGTTCTACCCCGAGATGTGGGAGTAAGTAAACGGCGGTGCTCTAAGGACCGCCATTTAGAGCTGAAACATTAACCTTCCTTGCTTATGTATCTGGTGCCTGTTCTTCCTCTTTACAATACGTGGATTCAGAGCGCATATATATTTAATTTAATTTTAGCTTAAGTTGTCTTTGACTGGCAATTCAGTACAGAAGTGAGTGGGGGGGGGGGGGGGAGGGGCAAGGACAAAGGTTACTGGTTCCTATTGCACTCTGACTCGGTTTGCAGCGATGCTGAGGCCTCTCGACATCGGAGCCACAGAATAGCCAAGCTTAACATTCAGTTGCTCTCAAAGCAATCGGAGCAGACAGATAACGAGAATTCTGTCTGATCTCGTTCGCGCTCGCAGTTGGAAATACGAGAGCGCTGTGGAGCTCTCGAAAGCGGCCAGTCGAACTTATGATAAGTTTGACAACCACTTCACGATGCTTGCGTCTTCCGCGAGAAATTTTTGCGTAGATTCACCACTATCCCGAGTTTGTGCCACCGGGATATGAACTTGAGTTTGTCTGACTTAAGCATTTGCCTTTTTCCCGCAGGGAAGGCGGCATGGTAATACGCATGCACGCGGACACAGTCAAGGGAGGCCTGACCATCGACCAAAGCTTCCTGGTAGACTTCGCCGACGAGCCCGAAGGACCGTCGCTTGGCCACGAGATACGATTGCCTGGGGGCGATTCAACGTCCGACATATGGACGTGACAGGCTACGCACACAGTATACGGCCCTTGTGCAGACATTATAGATAGGGTTTCGCCATTTCCCTTTACAACAGAAATGCAGATATAAAGTATACGCCGAATGTAGGTGCTTTCATAAAGTTGGTTTATGCTGAAAAATATCACTATGACTGGGCATTTGGGTCAGTTTAAAAAAAAATAAAGAAGTGGTGTCTACACTCTGGAATTCTATCATATGAAACGACCTGAGCGTGTGAGTAGTCCAGAATTGGCGCGATATTGGTACGCATTTATTGGAGATAGAGCGGAATGTGTATTAGCGATGATTATACTTACAGATACACTGATTTTACCGCAAGTTTTGCTACTCCACTGTGACGAAAATACCGAGTCCCGATGGGTACCCGCCGAATCACAAACTGGAGTCTTTCCAAGATTCCTTCTTCACAACACAGAGAAATCAACCATTATAAGTATTACATGTACAGCACGTGCGCCAAACATACACCGTCAAACGCATCTGCAGATCCACTGTCGCGGACCACAACATGTCTGTCTTCTGTCCTGCACCGCACGTTGCTTTAAACCTTGTGCACAGCGATGAAGCACATGGAACCGAAGGCATAATCACTACTACCCTGGAGACTTGGAAGGAAATGGTTCCACTGCTGAAAACACCTTTTGACACTCCTTTTAACAGCAGTGGGCCAGAAACTTTTGGTTGCACGAATGCTCTGCTCGAAAAGAAACGGTAAAGCCGAGGTAACTTCATGAGTATCACGTCTTTGGCATTTCGCCGGCAGGAGTAGGTGATGAGGTAGAATGAAGAGTAAACGAGAAGCGAGAGGAGTTAACATTTGTCGCTAGTCGCGCGCACTAGTCAAGAAGTACCGCGTCAATAAGTGGACATCTAAGTCAGTTGCCTTCAGATACCGAAGAAGCGCTCGTGTGATTTGCGGCGCCAGTCTTCAGGACTTCAGCATTTGAGTTATCGTCCAGTCAGCTCAAAGTAAGCCGGAGATTCTGGCGCTGTTCGCACAATCGAAAAGAGTTGCAGATATTGTGCTCTGGTTTCTCCTCACCTCCGCACTGAGCGCACATAGGAGGGGTACGCCATGTTTGTAAGATCTTGGGGCCTTGCAGAGACGCCGATTACTCATTTTCTACGACGTGCATTAAAAAGAGGGAAACACTGAGAAGAACAAAGTTATAGCGATACAAGAAGTACACAATAAATTTTTTTTTATTTGATAGCTGCATGTATTAGTGAAGGTTACTCCGTCGCACTGTCCACACAGCGAAGCGATGTTGTGTCACATACTGAGCGATTTGGTGATGATTGTGACCGCAATGACAGATCGAGGTTGTGTACTTAGTACATTTGGTTGTGTATGCATGGGAGTGAATTCGCGCTTCCACCACATCTGGGAGCATGTCCTCAAGACTGCAGGCGAAAACTTCCCGCCACGGGAAGCAGCGGAGTTCGCCTACCGGCGCCTACCCTCATTTATTCCCGAATATAAATTTACAGCTTTTATACGGTCTTACTCGACGTGAAGAAACCTTACTGTGTCACCTGCGAGTAGGTGTTTCTTCTGTGAACACCTAATAATTCCTCATTAGAATGGCGGACAATAACAGTTGTAACACATGTGGCATATAATAAACTAAAACATCTCCTCATAAATAAGGTTACAGGCTTGCCCTGCGGACAGCTATAGAAGAATGCGATGACAGGTGAAGGTCTTGGGACTGTCCGCGACGTAAAAAGCCACAAAAGTTCTGCGGCCTTTCTTGAGATACGCCAGCCTATATATCAGCTTGCGACAAACATGACAACGAACACTTCAGTGCGTGGGTATGCGTGCACATCGTGAACCTCTTTCCTTATCTTTCGGTGCCCTTTCGCCGAACTTCCGAATGCAGGGCAGCCAAGCGGGCTCAGCCTGGTTAACGTCCCTGCCTATATCACTTTTTCACTTCTGTCTCTTTTCCTGGCCTGCTTTCCTTTTGCTTTATCTTCAGCGTTGACTAATTTACTTGGCGGAATATAGAAAAAGAACTGCTGTCAAACACGATGATCCTCAAGTAGGTCGTAATTGGGCCATTGATGCTTAGTCTTAGCATCAGGAAACAATCGGACGCGTGCGTTGGTCAAGGCAGTGTGGCACTAAATCCGAATTTAAGCAGCTATTGTAACATCAGCCACGTAAGTACGCCCGACTGTCGTCGTTAGTGAGGCTGAGTTGGTGGTCGGAGGCAAATTTCAACCGAGTCGCTCATTGCAATAAGAGTTTAGCGCAAATTTTCGGCGCACCTAAGGTTGCAAAAATGTCGACAATAGCGTTGCGGTCTCTGCTGCGGCTCCAGTACCACGGCAGTACGCTAACGGTAATACGAAAACGTTAGGCTAAGACAGTTAGTCCAGTGCGGCACTTGTTAGTGCCATAACGATTTGTCTGTCACCAACGTCTGAGCCAAAGTCGTGTTTACAGAAATGGCTACGTGCTCTCACTGCAATTTGCGAACTGCGGTACACAGAGACGAAGCTCTAAGAGGCACTGCATGCCGGAGCTGTATGCTAGGCAGGTCGCGTCTTGTTAATCCGGGCACCCCAAGCTGAGTGCTGTGAAATTGCGCGCTACCACTTCCCACTTTTCCTGAAAGGTTTAGCTTGTTGCAAACGTCACTGTGCACTTCGGTGCTTGTTTAGAGCTTTAGAGTGCGATAGTTTGGGTCAGAAAGTGTGATCTTTCGGCAAGAAACAGCAGTTCCTTGCTTTGTTTTGTCTTGTCTTACTCACTGTGCTGCTTTTAATTTCGCGACATGCGTGTTCTTAACTTTATCATCGATAAATAACTACGTGTGGGAGAACGAGTGAGTAAGGAACGCTTACAGTGGGTACTGCCGTGCGAAGTTTCTAAATATCAGTTTTCCTACATGAATAAGTTTGCCCTGGAGAAATAACAGCAATTATTACAGAAAGTCAACAGACCGCTTCTTTTCTTTTTTAGAACGCGATGTTCTCGAATATTGCTCGCTCGATCTCTGATCTCTTAACTATTACAATCGCACCAAGCAGCAAGCTCGACAGCTTGCGTTTATTGCTTGATTTGTAAGCTTAGTCTGCAGTGAACGAGGTCATTGTTAGGTGGACCTAGCAGGGCTTTGCCGCGTGACCACTGATATATTCTAGTTTCCTTCGTCGAAAGCTATGCCTGCTCGCGCATGTACATAAAAAATATGGTTAGGCATTTGCTGACAGGAAGAACTCTGCACTGAACGTAAATATTCCAAAGGCGTGAAACATTCCGGTCAGATGCTTGCAGGTTCATCGGGGCCAATCGGACAAACGATGTGAATAACTAATAAAACGGGCCCGGCCCAGCGCTTGAACTGCCGCTATAACACGCGCGGTCGAGATGTGATCTCGCTTGCTTCGAATCTCATCTATTATTTCGCCTAAGGAGCAATGAACGTTCGATTGACTCTGCCCACGTGTTCTTCTACATGTCTAGAAGGGTCTTTCCACCCCCTCACCCCAAGTTGAATAGGGCGCAAGCCGTTTCGCTTAGGCTTCTGCAGACCAGTACGTATCCGTGTCTGTCCGTTCTCCACGAGGCTTACCCGGACGTGTATCGCGACGACGCCTGCCCCTCCTGCGGGCAGACCTCCACTCTAGCGCACATGCTGTGGGAGTGTGGGTCGACATACCCCAAGTTCATCAAGGAGGAGTGGGACTCGCTTCTGCTTAGCCCCGCTCTAGAAAAGCAAATCCTGGCTGTCCGGCGTGCCCGCGACCGGGCCGGTGGGCTAGACCTGCCGGTCCCAACGTGGGACTAGCCGGGTGCGGGACGAGTTCGCGTCCTCGCCGGACCTACAATAAAAGTTGCTTCACTCACTCACTGCCCACGTGGCTGTAGCCGAAAGACAGCTGTCCGACACGTCCTATCGGTTACGACGACTCCCATGCTCGTTCGGTTCGGTGTTCGCAGTTCACGGTTGGTACACAACTCAACGAACGTTTGGCGGTTTTCATCATAACAGAAGGCTTATTTATTTATTCACTTACCTATTTACTCACTTATTTACTTAATTACAGTATATATTTATTTATTTATTTACTCTGATGCCTCACTGACAAAGCAATTGTAGAAGTTGGCAATGCGCAGTAGAAAACATCGGTGAAAAAGCATATTTAAATAAAACCAACCGAGCAAGCTAGAGTGGCAAAGAAAAACTAAACTAAAGACACGCATACATGGACAAAATAGAAGCCCTGCAGCGAATGTAAATGCTTGTTTAAGCAAGGAGCAAACTTTTTGGATGGCTGCGTACGTTAGTCCACAAGAAATGGAGGCTTTACGATGCACTGCGTTGACTACAGATTCTAAAATATAAATAGAAAACAGTTGAATTTCGGGGTTTTACGTGCAAAAAAGAAAGCACAATCTAATTATGAGGCACGCCGTAATGCGAGACACCAGTTTAGTTTTGCATTTCGTGTTTGAGACGTGGTCGGGGTGGTTTCAGTCATTCTAACCCTGCCCTTCTAATGCATGAAGTTGCCGTAGTAGAGAGAAACTTACGAAAATTTAAGATATTAGACATTTCTGGCTGAACCACTTCTTTTTTTTCGTGTCTGCTCCTCCCAGTCCGCGTACGGTAGCGCGACAGCGCATGCGCAATACGTTGAGCCATGAACACACGAGCGAGCCCTGCACTTTCACTCGCAAGCTCACCCAGCGGCGCGAGAACAGAAAAAAAAAAAGAACAAGAAAAAAACATATTTTCTGCTCTTTGGTTGTTGGGAGTGTGGAAGCAGGAAAGAAGAGAAAGTTTGTTTCTTCCACCATGGTTGGGAGCTTGGTCGGAATTGCGTCAACAAACTTTAGAGAACACGTAGCGGTGGCGCAGTGGCGGTTCTGTTCTACTGCCGAGCACGAGGTCCCGAGTTCGAATCCCGGCCAAGGTGACCCTATTTCGATGAGGGCGAAATTAAAAAGAAAACAACGCTCGTGTACTTTGATTTACGTGCACCTCAATGAACCTGGCCATGTAGTCACAATTAATCCGAAGTCCTCTACTATATATACGGTGTCTCTCATAGCCCCAGTGTCTGTCGATTTGGGGCTTTAAAACCCACGAATCAATCAACTCTAGAAGACTGAATCTAAGCTTTTTGACATAATCACTTGCCTTGTTGGGATAATTAATGAACTGTTTAGGAGAGTCTCGAATAAATGCATATTTTTTTCGTTGGAGATTCTCCTAAACTCTTAGCTATATATAGAGGCCGAGCAGTCATGATGAAATCAAGCTGCAAGCTGCGCAAGTACTTCAAGATAAAAGAAAATTTGGTGGTTCTTCTCGAGGTAGTGGCAGCGCGTCGCTTCGAGTACCCTACATGTGGAAGGGTGTCCTGGAAAATGTCGCATCCGCCAGCTATTGGTAAGTGATGCTTCGGTGTACACAAGAATTAAAAAAAAAAGACTATTTCTCGCAGAAAACCACTAAACATTTCATACACATTTTTTTTTTTCTGCAGTCCCTACTTTTCCACTAGGTCACGCGTTGAGCGACCGCAACATTTTACCCCACGCGCCCACACAAGATTGCTCAAATAAATCCGATACTTCCGCCGCTGAGCCTGTGCGGCTGAGTGAGAGCGGTGCGGGAAAAAAAAGGAAATATTCTTCTAAATACATCTACACAATCAAACACAGTTATAAATAAATGGTTATAAAAAATATATTGAAATGAAATATTTCAGTATATCAAGCAACTCGATATATCTGAACCTGTGTATAGCGAACTTTTAAGAACATTTACGATGCATTCATTATACGCGACAAAACAAATATGCGCAAGACAGCACACTCCATGGCTATGCTAATTCTCGCAGCAGCACGTGCAAGAAACGCAGCAGCGCAGTACGACCTTTGGCTCTCTCCCCTGCTATGCGTCGCATCGCACCCTATCTGGTTACGAGCTAAAACATGCTCGGAAAACATACCCTCCCCCAAATAAATAAATAAATAAATAAATAAATAAATAAATAAATAAATAAATAAATAAGTAAGTAAAATACAGCTGTTTCGGGTAGTTTCATTGCACAGGTTGTTTTCGCTCGGAGTTCGATAGATGCAGTGTAGAGTTTGTTTGAGGCAGGTTCTCGAACCAAACCTGAACCCGAACCAAAAATCGTACCCGAACCAGGTTTCTAACCGATTCTGAACCCGAACCCGAACCGATATATTTAGAGCGCGCCTGAACCCGAACCGAACCTGAACCGAAAACAATGATAACGGTTACCGGTTCTACACGAAATGGTTCCAGGACATAGAATGAAAACACGTGCTCAATACGGAAGCGATTGTTCGAAATGATTACTTTTCAGTCAGCGCACCCCACGAGAATGTCGATATGACTCACGAGTTGCGTTATGCCCTAGAATGGGAATAGACGATATGTATGTGCCGAGTGTGTGAGTGAGTGAAAAACTTTAATAGCTCTAGATTTGCTGGTCTTCTGCGGTCTTCAGATGGCTTCGTCCATCTTCTAGCACAACGGTCGGTTGCCCTTAGTCCAGGGCTCCGCTGGATGCTGCTGCCAGTTGTGCTCGCCGAATCAGACCTTCTTGGTCGACCTGGCGATCGCTGGAGAGCACTCCCTCCCACTGCTCCGCACTTGGGTTTGGTATAACGGGTACCACGTCTATCTTTTGGCATGCCCATGTTATGTGATACAGCGTGGGTGTTTCGTGGCACCAGGGGCCGATGACTATGCGGCGACCTCATCAGAAACGCTTCTATTTCCAAACTCGGCCATTCCAGTTGTGTTCAGCGGTCGAAAAGTTGGTTCAGTTGCACCGCAGAATCGCCGTTTCTGTCGAAGCTCCCACTCCAGCCGTCAGGTCCAGCTCGCTACTGTTACTAGACAAAGCGTAAAAAACACACGTCAGGGCACAGAAAGCAGAAAAAAGAAAAAAAGAAAGAAAGACGGTGATCTCTAGAATGGAAAATAGGAGGGTCTATCTAGTTCGGTCAGCTCAGATGCTTGTAACAATAACACTTGTGGTCGCTAATGAATGTCGTCGACTTCTCAGTGCACAGTGGCATCGGCTATAGATGGCACAGGAAATTTGCTTTTGTTGCGTGCCACAGTTCGACTCACGTTTCACTTCCCCAAGCGGAGTGAAAGACTCTTCGATTTTCGCAAATCATTCCCGGGGCACAATGTGCATCATTTGGACAATTCGCATCTGCTCAGCACTCGGTCACTTTTTCTTTCCCTTCTATTGTTTATCTATAACGCGTGTGCTGACTGGTCGATGTCCTTGCTTTCACTTCGATTTCACGGCTGTGTACTATAGCAGTGGTGAGTATCTACGCCGCCATTTGTATCATGATGGGTGCCCATTTTGCATCTGCGAACCATCCCGTCTTTCTAACTGCTCAGTGTCCAGCGTTACCTTCTAGAACGCCGAAGTGAGCCAAACATTCATTAGTGTTTTCTTGTATCGTAGTTATAACTTCGGCATCATGCTACTTTAGCCTTTCCTTTACGCAGAATTAAGCCGCACCCTAATTCACCCAACGAGTCGAACTTGGCGAGCGTGCCGCAAGCAAGATATTTGCAAAAATGAGTCAAAGCAATTATTCCTGTGGTGCTTCTTTCCTTACTTTTATCCTTCGAGACAAATTTTATCCTTCTGCGAGGAACTTTCAGCTGTGCACTGCATCCTAAATATACGCTCATTTGTACAGTTGATTTGTTGACATTTTGATGCACAGAAAATAGGGTGCTTTGTTGTCTGAGTCTAGTTAGAATCATTTTACTGCAAGACTGTCGCTTCTCATCTCTGAGCGTGTGCTATACTAGTATATTAGGCTTAATAATGTCTTTTTTTCTCGCTATATTCACGACATTGTTTTTTTTTTAAGTTTGCAATGTTATATGGCTAAATTGTAGTGCACAGTTACAAAAAAAAAGAATAATTTAATTGTGACCGCGAGAATTCGTTTTTAGAAATCTGTGCGCTTATACGTTTCGGAAGACTAGTATTTTCTAATAGGCGCGTGCGAATGTTCGAAATTTTGACTAGGAATGGAGTAGTCTTCGTTCTACTATTCGCACCCGATTCGAGAATTCACTACTCGAAGTTGGCAAATATTCGTTTCGTTCGACTACTGTGAGGGACGACAGCAATTCTTGCAGTCTGCAAGCGAGAAAGAATTATGCAAACGGAGAGTCTCCCCGACGATTCTTGTTTAGCATGGTCGCGGTTGTGCAGACGATCGTGCCCCTTAAGAAACACGCAGAGGAGGTCACATGCACAACAGTTAGTAGCCGTTCAGCATGCATGCCTCGTCTTAGGCAGCATATGAATTCGCTGTTTCGACAGAGGCAAATAAATGTATTATTTCCTCAATTATATTTGGACTACTCCAACACGACGCGCGGCACTGTAGAATTACTCTTTGCTTTTTCAATTAGCACTACGCTCTTATACGTACATGCATTTGGGATGTCCTGTTCCTTGTTTTCATTACTTTCAAGACGTCGTGCACCAGATGTGATGCGGTGGTTTATGGCATACATGTATCAAACAGCGTAAACAATTCTTTTATTGCCGAATAGGCTCTTAGAAATTTTTAGTTTCACTTTCTATTTTTAGAAATGAAAAATACTTAATATATTCGGTCTTGGACGGTCATTTTTCTCGACTACTCGTATTCAACTTGATTTGAAAATTTTGCCATTCAGACACCCCGATAAATTTTTGCCTTTTATCTCTTTTGTCAGCTGTACTCAATATAGGTGAGAAGGAAAGCAAACGCGGAAAAGAGGGAGGAGGCGTCGAGGCACCACACAACGTACCGTGCACTGTTGCGACGACACTACCTAAGATGACCGTCTTTGTATGTATGGCTGCTATAGCTGTACAGTATTAAAGTTCATTCACGTTCACATAACACCATCGGTCTCTGTCTCCCAGGGAATCAATTCCTTCCGGCCCTGACAAAGCATGCGCGTGCGCCATGCGGAAAAGTCGACAGCGCTGTGCAGCATGTCGCCATAGGGCAGGATGACGTTTACTGTGCCGAACCGGTACGCGAACAGGTTCAGTGTTGGGTACCGGTTCGCGAACCTTATAAATTTTCATCTCTTCAAACCGGTACCGAACCGGGACGAAATCGGAGTGCGCTGAACCCGAATTCGAACCGAACCGCTATTTGTTTCGGTGCAACACTCTGGTCCAAAGGAATTGATTTTGCGCTGAATAACGCCATGTAAGTTTTGCACGTTCGATATAGAGCGTAATTCACGTTAAGGGGTTTTGTTAACCAGGTTTGACTGCATGTATCTTGGATGTTACATAAACCTTACACCCGCACACGCCCAGAGAGAGAGACGCGCGCCTTTAACCTCCCAGCCACCGAAGTCGAAGCTGTGTCGTCGTGAAGCCAATCTCGTTCACTTGAGAACCGTGATCAGGAAGGGAAGAGGCGACACCGCGACTCCAGGACCATGCCGGTCGCTCCCTCTCCTACAGACGTCCCAGAGCGGCCGCCAAGCCGCTCGACTAGCGAGGAGAGCGGCGGAGAACATGATTCCCCTTTCCTGTCTGCGGAGGAATGTGGCAACGCGGTATCGTCGCTACGCAATTTTACTGCACGCTTTCTACGCAATTCTGGGCAGCGTATTGGTTGGGTAGCACGGCCACCGTCAAACACTAAAGAGAAAACATGGGGTGCTTTGAAAGAAAGACGTATTAAGCTAGCACCGTGTGAGACAGCCCAACCTTAAATATCCAACACCACCCGCAGGAGAAGCAAAAGGCCACCTTTACAGCTTGATTCAACGTTATCTTCCAGCTTTGAAATAAGTTTTATTATCCTTTTCCGGTGCAATGAGACAGTTTCTTTCATTAGACATGTTCGGGTTAAGTGTGACGGTGACTACGCGTGAGCATGTACTCGCACGCAACAACATAGCTGCTCTTTTGGCGAGTACCGTCGGCGACGGTGGTCTATTTACTGTCAGGAAATACAGACGCATAATATTCAAAGTGCTGCCTTATAGGCTGAAATACCCGGGCGGGAATAGGAGCCGTGCGGTCTATGTCATGACCGAGTTTAAGGCCTCGCATGATTTTTCCTCATGTCGCGTAGAAAGATGAGATGAGAAAGATAAGTGCAGATCATGCTTGGGCAGTTTTGCCACGCCCAAGCACATTCTGCTCTCTCGAATGCGTTGTTTTATGCCACTGTGGCCTACTGCACGGAAATAACGGAACGTGAGTGCGGCTCTCTTCTCCATAGCGCGAAGCGGAAACGGCAGGACTGCCAGTGCAGCTGCCGGGCCACATCTCGTTCTTTTATCTCCCTTTCCACCCGACCTTCGTTCTCGCGCAAGAGAGAAAGGGCAACGGCCAAGCCACGTGGCTGGGCGCTATCAAACAAAGCGGCGGCGCCGCAGCTGAATTTTGCCGCGCTCTTGTGGTGGCGAACGCTGACGGCGATAGGAGCAGGCAATATTTATTCCTGTGCGCTCCCGTTAGACTCGTCAGGCGTGTGTGAGGCATTCGGACGCTGCCATCTCAAGACTTCAACAGCACCTGCACGGGAGTATTATGGCAGGTGAGATGGGTTTCCGGGCTATAGTTATTCAACTTTTCTTTGCGATGGCAAAACGTGCTGCTTTATAAACTGCTGGGCAATGTCTAGCGCAGTTAAACTTCGAGAGGTAATATATATACGTAGACTGCGAAACCCGACGTCGTCTTCGTGCTTTCCTTCGTGCTAGCGTGCCATTGTGTCGTGCATGGTGGGGTAGGCGCTAACGAACAAGATCTAGGAGCCCCGCCCCTTTTTGGCGCGAGCAGTGCGGCTATTCGGTGTGCGCACGTTCTGGGAAGTGCTCTTGCCGTGGCCTCCAGGAACGCGTTGCGAAATTTCTCGCTCTGTAGTTCTTTAGTTCATGAAGAGTTGTTCGCATGTTCTTGGCCATGTGGTAGGGTTTAGGGTGAATTAAGCGGTACGAATTCACTCGCGGTGCGCAACTTAGTCGCGTGCGCCGTTAGAGAAAGAACTGTTGCGTTAGAGTGCTGTACCTTGAACACCTGACAGCTCGAGTTAACTGAAATGCTTAGAACGAGGGTTGGAAGCGAAAGCCTTACTGCTTACGCGTCACGGCTGCACAGACATTGAGGGGGTATTCCTTTAAGCGAATGCCTTTTCCTTACTGCCGCGGCTGAGTAAAAGCTTCCTGGTATAGCCCGCGCCTTGCAGTTTGCGTGTTTTGTGCACATCGAGGTTTACGATTCGAAGCTGCAAGTAGCTCTGGAATGGGAACGTGTGATCAATGTTTCTATTTCTTCATCTGGTCTTTTCATGGTTAACTTCTACCCACATAATGGGGTGGTTGCGTCGGTTGCTACTTCGACAGCACCCTCCAGCGAGCCGCTTTCTCTTCGGTGCGCTTCCGCGGAACGTATGTACTATCTGCAGAGTAGGGTGCACGGGATGATATTCTATCAGGTGCGAAGTTCTTGTGGATGTTTTAGCAACGGATGCACCGAAACTTTCAGAGCCTTGTTAGCTTCGACTGCCTTAAATTGACAAGTAGTTAGAGTCCAGCATCACCTACCACTGATTCGTGACATTATTTCGACATCGTATGACCGCCCCCTCCGAATAGCAAAAGCTGTACGAGCCTCCTCCCGTAAACAATAATTTCACCGTGCCGCACAATGATAGCTCGCTTTGCTTCCTTGCTCGTCTTCAGCTTTCGTCTCCGACTATTTTTCTTTGTGCGACTGCCACGCAAGCGCTTGTTTGCTTGGCGTCTTTGCTTAGCAGCGCTAAGCAAACACACAAATGTGCTTCCTTAGCGCAGCTGCTGAAAGGGAACGCGGCGGCCTCCGTTTAGAATTACCGTTTACTTAGTATATGGGACTCGCTCGTGCACCATGGCGCGGTGATGCAAGTAGCTACAGCTGCACTGACTGATGACCTTAGTAGAACGCGACGCGTTGTGATGGGGCCTACACTGCACTTCAAAATTATCTATACTCTTTGGGGCTTATTTTGTCCTGTTCAATATCAACGTACCCTGTGTTGCGTGCGTTCAATTTCCTCAACACTTTAGTGCACTCGCTACTTTCCTGTCAAGGTCCAGGACTGTCACGCTGATATGCGCACGCCGTTCATGAACTAAATTACTACCGGGCGCGTAGCGTTAATAGAAATACATGCAATATGATCGTTCTCGGCGGATAAGATAAGCCCGTACAGTACAGTTTTGGTATTATACAAGTTTCCATTTTCAACGAACCACAACGGGTGCCCATTGAGCTATTCCTGTTTTTCGTACTAGGGCTTCAGCTGCATAGACTTCTTCTACCCCATCTGAAACTGTCATGTGTGCGTTGTGTATATGCGGCGCTAAATCAACCCCATCTTTCATCCCCCCCATCCCGCTCCCATGTTTAGGGTACCAAACCGGTTAAGCTAAACTGGTTAACTTCCCTGCCTTTCCTTCTCCACTTCTTCCTTCCTTCTTAGCTATTCCTTTATACATTGTGCTCCATTTGGGTTGTAGTAAAGATGCGCTTCATTGGCTTCGCTGTGTGTTGTTCGTCCGTCTTGAACGTTTCTGCGTTACATTCAGGACAGCTCTTGACCCGCCGTGGTTGCTCAGTGGCTATGGTGTTGGGTTGCAGAGCACGAGGTCGCCGGATCGAATCCCGGCCACGGCGGCCGCATTTCGGTGGGGGCGAAATGCGAAAACACCCGTATACTTAGATTTAGGTGCATGTTAAAGATCCCCAGGTGGTCAAAATTTCCGGAGTCCTCCACTACGGCGTGTCTCATAATCAGAAAGTGGTTTTGGCACGTAAAACCCCCTCATTAAATTTTCTTATTACAGCTCTTCCTGCTGAAACCAGCTTGCAAGAACCATTTTGTGGCATGGTCAACCGGGCGTACTTAGCCTATATTCACGTAGTGAGACAGTGGGTCATTATTTGACTGCAGAGGCGCGCATGTGCTCCGGGGAGGACATCTAGCAAAGGTAAATTAGAAAGCAGATGAACCCTACGCACGATTTGAAGTCTACTGCTTAAGAACATCAGCTGCTTTCTATATTTCACAGTTCTAGAGGGGATCGTGCTTTTAGGCACACCACGATGTGTCCCTGACATGCACAGCCTGATGTAGGCAAGGTTTATATGCGGCGCAAAATCAACCTTCTAACTGGATACCTTTGTCGACTGCGGGTATATTTTTGCGACTTAGTGGTAGTAAGCATAGTGTTTCGTTTCCCATAAAATAAAAAGTGGCAGCTTTGCCCGAAAGGCAAATCATGAATAGCGATAGCAAAGCATTACACTATCACAAAATATGGTTCGTAGTATTATTGGCCGGATATACATTCCACTAACCATACCCTTACTAATTAACTGAACCTGGTGTCTCGCACCCTCAGTCAAACATGATCAGGTCTCACCCAATGACAGTGAGCCCTCGTGTTCGCATCACTGGCGTGTTGCGAACACGCCAGTGACTGTTGACTGAAGTTGACTGTGAAGTGAAGTTGACTGTTGGGCTAGTTGGTCGTCCATACTTGAAGCAGTAACTTAGCGCGATAAGAACACGGAAACACGGGTCCTTGTCCGCCTTTCTTGTTTCCGTGTTTTTATCGCGCTAAGTTACTACTTCAAGACTGGCGTGCTGAACGCCGGAAGCAGGGAGCGAACGCTTTGTGCTACCGCTCGCTTCATCGCGTCTCGGAAAGTTCAGGTTATGCGACCTCAAACATCATAGGCACGTGGAAACAGCACGCATGAAGCACCGGCCGCGCTTAACCTTTGCGCCCGCCCCGCGTATTACCTCCAAGCCAGGCGCATGCACGCGCTCGCTGAACTCTCAAAAAAGCAGAGTTTACGTTCACGTAGGCTGAGTTCCTTCGCACATACACACCTGGAAATGAACGTTCCCACGAGCTTCCTACTGCGCAGTCAAGAAGTGACGCCATGCTGCTGTGTCAAGATAGAGCGATGACGAAAATGATCCCACATTGTCCCTTCAAGTAGCGGGGGGGGGGGGGGGCGGGGTCGAGAAACATGCGCACCAATTCTATCGTGCTCCGTCACCGCCATCTCGCCCCGCCTGACAAAAACTGAAGCGATTGTACGGCCACTCCGACTTTGCGTCGCACTCACGCAGCACATTGTGGAACGTTGGCGACAGCATCCCCAAGACTCTGAAGAACAAGATGGAAGGCTATCCTGGCCAAAGTGCAACAGAAGCGGTCGATGGGGCACATCTCCTTTGGAAGGGCACTTCTACAGAAGACATTCGAAGAAGGCACATTCCTCGAGGACTGATATCATTTACTTACCCGGATGGCCTCCGAGCTTGGGCTCATGGCCTGTATATTAATTCACTCCTCCTATATCGTGCATTCACTGGTGTAAAAGATGCGAGACCGACGTAGGCCCGGATGCCAGTATTGGATTTTTAAAATAGACTTTTTCACCACCATCACACCAATATAAGGCGCGCGGACAGCCATGCGCAGCCACTGCCCGCGCGCTTTGTCTCGTGGCCTTCAACACTGGGCGGACATCAAGCCGCTATACTTTGCGGCTCACCCTCGCGCGATATTATCGCACTTGGGCATTACACATATCGCTACGACGACGGCGAGAATTTCCCGGTATTGTCCATACAATTGCTAATACAATTTAAAAAAAAATGGTGTCGTGGCACAGTTGGTTGGAGCGTCAATTTCCAGAAAAGACAGTCCGATGTAGTAAAGTACTATCTTTGAATTTCTGTGCTGCCATCTAGACAACGTGATGGGTTCTTGTTGCGGGAGGAACACCGCTAGACAGGTTCGGTATTCAGTATGCTGTAAAACTCGTTGGGTTGAGTTCAGATCTTATCCTCTTTTGTATGATCTTTACTTATCACCGGAGTTTGCCCAGTTAGTACATTTTCTTTTTTCAAGTATAAGCTGTTTCTAAACAAGCGGGCTTACGGGGACATGATTTGCTCCTATGCGGAGCAGACTATACGAACTGATTATCATACATAACTAGCATGCAGAGACAGCCAGAATTACCGATTTCATGGTAGATTGATGGCACAAGTCTGGTTTCCACATAGCCTCGTCTTCCATGCACGCCGACATTCATTGGTGCGCACTGTCTGCGCCTGCAAATTTTTTCCCGCAGCGAAAGCACGTGACATCGCACAAGAGCCATCAACGGCTCGTTAAGCGAAGCGCGTTCAAAGGAAGGGCGATCATAATAGCCGGGTATTACGGCGAAAAGATGAGCCCCGACAGGAACCCGTGGGCGCCACACGTAGTTTGTTTGGGCTATCGACGTGGGTGCGCCGGCGAGCCGCAGCTCTAGGGACACAGGAGCATTGATTACTACAGTCGCTAAATTTTGGTTTGTTGCAGTCTGTTCTAATTATTCCGATTATTCCGATGTTCTCCAGAGCGCCTGCTGGCGCAACCTAACTGTTCGCTGCCTCTAGATACCCACTAGAATAACTTTCACCCTCATGCTCTTGGTTTGTGTTTGTTTCCTACAGAAATTACCGGAGGGAGCTTTTGGCCCTATTCAGTACAATTGCAAGAGCTTGGGGGCGCAACCCACCGCCCCGGTCGAATGAGGACGCTCATAACATCTATCTATATATCTATCTATATATATATATATCTATGTATGTATGTATGTATGTATGTATGTATATGTATGTATGTATATGTATGTATGTATATGTATGTATATCTATGTATGTATATATATATATATATATATCTATCTATGTATGTGTGTCTGTCTGTCTGTCTGTCTCGGTTCAGCGGCTGTGGAGAGCTCTTAGCACGAGCATAGTTCCACTAACCATGGTTTTTAAACTTGATTTATTGGAATTGTTCCAATCTGAGTGGGATGTTTGCATTCTACACAAACGATACTGTTCAGTGAAATGGTGGTGATATTGTGGCTTTCTTTAACGACGTAAGACTGCTTTATTATGAGTGAGCTTAGTGCCCGGAAATTAAAGGTTAAGCGCTCCTATACGATGAGCAAGGAGTCTGCTACAGCCTTTTTGAGCGTCGAATGAGTATTCTGCCAGAACACACTTCCCTTGCACCCTGGTGATCAGGAGACAGGCCACGACTTCTCATTAAGCGTGGGATTCGAGCGCTGTCTCGTGCGCGAGATATGCGCTGTATCCCGAGGCGTCGCCGGTGCTGTTATAGCGGCAATACGATGAGGAGCAAGCGTGTCGAAAGGAGCCTGGAACGAAATGGTTCGTGTCTTAATATTGCAATAGCAATTCTTACCACTTTAGGCGAATTTTTTTCCCTTTTTAATAGACCGAGGTGTTGCCTCGGTGCCAGCAATTATCCACTCCAGCTGAAAATTCACACAAAAGTTTATATTCAACAAAAATTAAACGCCAGCGAGGAGAGACATGGCATTAATTCACTGAGCCTCAACGTCAGCTGACTGATGTTATAACAGTCCAAGTGTAACACTGTGCACGCATCAGACAGCGCGAGGAGCAACACACAGCTCTTAAAAGCTCAACACAGTGGAAAAGAATGCTAAATGTATACAGTAGTGGTTGGGCTTTACGAAAGTTCGTTGTTTTTAAGTTTCTGATGCAAGAGGTCTGGATGACAAAGGTAGAGCAGCGACGCTCGTAGACATTCGAGGACGGCCAAGTCCTGCAGCTGTCCGGTTGTCGAAACGCCGCCCGCATCTTCCCATGGTAGAAGAGTGCAGGTCGTCGGGGAGGCGCGTTGCTCTAGGTGGAAGCCTCTGCGAGCCCGGGTACAGGAGCCCCCGTCAAGCTCTGCAGCCTTACTCGAACGGTCCCTGATTACGTCGTGCTCCGTAGACCTTAGGCCACCGGGAATGCTTCGACGCGGCTGGCCTTCTGGCCCTATACGAGCGTAAACCTCCGCACCTCAAGCCGTCTTCCTCCGGTCACACCCGCAGCCCTTGTCCCACTGTGAAATGGAGCAACCCACTTCGCCCGCCGACCTTTAGCGAGATGTACCGCTTAGATGTTAGCGGCACATATCCATTTTGGGGGATTGGCCGAGAACAGGGTAGTTAAGCATAACAATAAAATGAACTATGAAATATAAACAAAATTTGTGAATAGATATAATAGAAATCATATTCTAGTATATGATTTCCGTAGCATAGGGTAATAAACCAAAGTAAAACTGCCGTCAATCTAATCGATTTTGTAGAAATATAACGAACCCTTACGTTCTGATTTTACAATCTGACCCTGATAGCCTGTGCCTTCGATTCTCCTTCCTTTTCATCCTTTTCTCTCTACCCACCCGTAGACTTCTGGAATTGAACATATTTTTTAAGTATTCTCTTTCATTGCGCGCTCGGTACGCTCTTGCCACAATCACGCAGCGCGTCGTCGTTGTCTTCATCGCGCACAAAGCTCGCATGTTGCCATGAACTCTCATAATATTACGGACTCTTATGTGCCAAAACCACGATTTCATTATGAGGCACGCCATAGAGGTGCACTCGGGAATAATGTGGACCACCTGCTCTTCACTAACGTGCACATAAGTCTGGAACATGCGTGTTTTTCGCATTTCGCCCCCATCGCAATGCGGCCGCCGTGGCCGGAATTCTATCTTCCGACCTCGCGCTCAGCAGCCCAGCACCATACCCACTAAGCAACCACGGCGGGTCGCCGTGAACTCGCAGCGGTCCTTGATGGCGATTTCGCGCACATTATGACAGAGCTATCAACCACAAGTTATCTGCTACAAATATAGGTGATTTTGCTGTTGCAAGAACGAACAACCTGGATATGCGGCACACTAAAGTGTTCTCTTTAACAGTGAACCGCTGTGTACGTTGACTGTCATTCGATAAAATCAAAACAAAATGCAGCAATAAAAGAGCACGTGTTTCTATGGCTGTACAGAAGCCAGTGAAACATCACCGGTGTAAGTTTATAAGCCCGTAACGGAAAGATCGAGACCTTCATTCTTGTTCCTGCCGGATTAATGCACATAAAAATTTTAGAGCAATATATGCTGGTCCTTGATAATGTAGCGCCCTAAGATGTGATAATAAAGGAAACGTAGGTATTAAAAAAAAACAAAACAAACCAGGTTGACCTGCACTTCGCTACTATAGGCACTACTCGGCAGCAATATGCTTAGAGGCACAAACAACGCAAGTGGTGCAGCAGTATACGGGCAACGTATCACTAAAAGCCTGGCCTACTATGCGCCACGCAGAACTAAATTATTGCAGTACTTTCGCGAGTTTCCCAAGAGGGGCTGCGTGATCTACCAGCAATCGCGATGACAGCGAGCACGAGTGATATGCCACTAAAGCAAACTAACACAAGTACGGCACGGGAAGATCAACCTTATTAGGAGAGAAGCGGAATAGGGATATTTATAGCCGACCTTTTGCTTTCGAGCTCATTACGAGCCATATCGCATGGAGCGAACTACAGCGAACGCAAGAGCCAAGCCTGATGCAGGAACTCCCTTTGATATCTCTAGTCGATTCTCATGCGATTCCAATGAAATCATGTTTGCCTCATGGAAAATATAATGCATAATACATTATTTTAGTCAGTACCGTGCGACGAACTGTTCTTCACTGTAGGTGGGTGGATGGATGGATTAGTATAGCCGCTTGCAATTTATGGAGAGGTTATTAGAGAGTTTTAGAATAGGGGCCCCATACGTTTTGGGGCCCCAAAGAAATAGCGTCGAAGCCACTGCGCATGCGCAAGACGCAAACTCCGTTTGGGTTTTGCGTTGGGAACGCTATTTCACCGATTTAGCGGGAGCCCAAATAGCGGTCCCAAAAGCTTTGCGTCGGCAAACATGGCGGCACCCATCGAAGCGACGGCTCTAACCTAGCACAA
The DNA here is from genome assembly GCF_050947875.1 of Dermacentor variabilis. Lineage (NCBI taxonomy): Eukaryota > Metazoa > Arthropoda > Arachnida > Ixodida > Ixodidae > Dermacentor > Dermacentor variabilis. The sequence continues at coordinate 45,975,785 of NC_134572.1, forward strand.
AACTGGGTTCGATTCGCGGTAACACGTCAGGTTCGCAAGCTAGAAGTGACTGCGATTATCGCTTTCTCTCAGCTAGCGTGTGTTATGAAGATTGGCTCATTAGATGCCGCTGATTTTGAATTCGATTGTGGATTTTATGGCTCGTAGGCCTAACACGGCTAAGCTTGGCTGGTGCAGGCTAGTAAAGTTGGTTTGCTCAAAACTAAGCGCAACTAATTGTTTGCTGCTTACAGAATAACATGTAAATCGTAATTAAACGCGAATACACGCAAGTCAAAATTATTATTCCTATCATAAAATGGTATATTTTATTTATTTCTAATAGCTTTTCTTTGACGCCGTAGTGGCGCTGTCAGCGCAAGACGCTATCCGCAAACGTAAAACCCTATACTAAAGCTCTTCACTCCTACGTGCCGCAACGCTAACACCCGCAAAGCTCTTTGGGGCCCCGAACTATTGGGGCCCCTATTCTAAACCTCCCTATTATGACGGGTGTGAACAGAGCAAGGCTGATGAGACGGCGGCACATCAACTGCTTAGTTTGCGGTTGGTCACATGAGGCGCACGAAACGCTGCGTGGCGCGTCTTGCTCGGTGTTGCATTCGGACGCGATGCCACTGCTGGCAACCAGTTGTAAGAGTTCAGGAGGACTTCGGGATGAAAACTTGGGAGGTTTATTTACATTATTTACAGTGGGAGTCAATTAACAGTCTTAAACGTCATTACGGGCCGGCAGAAACTCGGACGCTGCGGCCCGTGGCAAGAAGCTCGAAAGAGAAGAATCAAGGAATGCTCTAGGAATGCTCTCGGTCTGTCTTTTAAGCCCTTCGGTGCCTCGAAGACACGTCACGTTCGGCCAATGGGAGAGCCCGCTCAAGTGACGCCATTTTCGGCCAATCGGCGAGCCCGCTCGGGTGTCGTCATTTTTGGCCAATGGTAGGCGCCCGTGCGATGGTGTCACACCCGGCGGAAAGGGTCGCTGCTTGGTCCCCAATTGTCCGAGGGCTTACTTCTCCCTGCGGTCTTGCCTTGCTGACTTGCAATGCGCCGTCACAATAGGCGGATGGGGACGACGCTGCCAGGTTTTCACAGTGCATTACAGCCGTCTTGCTTCGGGACCCACTTTACCTGCAACAGTGCCAGGCTCTCGCTTCAGTTTCGGGAAGAGTCAAGCAGTGAATAGCTCCACCTGCGGCACACGAAGTGGGGGCCGCCAACTTGTTTGCACGTGCCGCGCCTCAGGAATGTGGTATCCGTGCTTCTGCGCTCCTTAATTAGCTGTGGTGCGATTCGATGTGGTCTGGTGAACTCGAAGTAGGCTCAGGAAACGGTCTCGTATCTAACATCGGCTGTCCGAGCGCTCCATAGACTGAATGGCGAAGCAGGATTTAGTTGGAACTCGTGTCCCACGCAGCTTCAGCGTGGTATCTCAGCCTATATTTAAAAACATGACGCAATACTATTCCTCAATGCTGTAAAATTCCGTTAATCCCTTATTATATATATCCCACAATGACATGAATTCAGCATGCGATATGCTATGACGGATTATCGGATGAAGTTTATTTTTCAATATGCTACGCTTTGCGCAACACTGAAATGTGTTCCATGCGCTCCCATGTAGGTGGCGGCTGTACAGCGAAGAAAGCCTTTTCTAATCTGCAGTGTCACCTTGCAGCAGTGGTGCGAAACGATTTTCCGCGTAGCATATTTTGCTCGAGACATGTATGCACAAATGCCTTTTTAAATACAGTATTAAGCGCGCCCAGGAACTTTACTGGCGCTGACAGTGATTTCAATTGTCGGTATATATTCTGATGGCACAAAACAGGTAGCCAGTTTACCGGCTTGTTTTTCAGTCATTTGCACACTGTACACCACCATGTTTGCTTCATGCATGAGGTCAGCGGTAGTTCCCCGAAAAAGTTTCACATAGATGCCGTTTCCGCTCATGGAAAAGTCTAATTGAACCATGTATAGCGTGGATACAAATCGGCGTGAAATCGGCGTCCCTATAATAACGCAGCAAAACCTTTAGAACGCCTACGCCTGGTGGTCGATTTCACGAATCTCAAGAGTGACGCTAAATCCCACTGGCGCGGTATATTTTCACGACTGCTGGAATTTTTTTTTCTCATAGAATCGCTGATTACTAAAGGCAGAATAGTCCGAAGTAGCCCTCTGCGAATCTCGCGGTGAAATCGCAGGCGCAGTACTAGCTTGAAGTAAAGAAATTCAAAAGTATTCGCGCGTGTTTAGGCCGTTGTTGGACAAAAAAAAATTTGTGGAAGACTCGCTATAAGATGGGCCTCTGCATCTTCTAGCATATAATTTACTGCTTGCATACTCGTAATCTAGTTCCGCACAAACGATGTGGGAATTTATAATGTTCAGTGTGCTGCGACATAGCAACATTTCTTCCATTTTTTAAACGCTTCTCAAGCCTCTGTTTGCCTTAAAGATCAATGCACAGGAAGGCACACTGATCAAAATATACATAGTAAACTTGTTGCTATTCCGAAAGTTTTGTTTACGAGTCAAGCTGAGTTAATGCTCCGCGTGTCTTCGTGGACATCAGCAGCGCGCGTGTTGCAGCAACATGAGATCGCTCAGGTCTCTCCTCAAATCCACGTAAATTTAACATGAGAGAGAGAGAGAGAGAGAGAGAGAGAGAGAGAGAGAGAACTGCTTTAAAGCTAACTGAAAAGATGGCAAGGCTAAACAAGATTGCGTCTGGTTTGCCACCCTGACGGGTAAGAGGAAAATATGTTCCACGTGCTCGTGAGGAACTGCGCATCTTGGCAAAGCCTGAGTGACAGGGGGCCCGGGCTGCGCAGCAAGCACGCCCCTCGGACCGAAAGTGGTAAACAATATGTTGCGGACTAAGCTCGACCACGACGTCAGAGACCTGAATCACGATGGTTATCACTACGGTTTCACGCGAGGTGGTCCATTGTCCAGAGCTGTGGCACATGCATCGAGCTTTCGCAGTCAGCAGCTAGATAGCAGCTAGATTGGCTTGTTTTATCGCGTTTATTTTTTTTTTGCAACTTGCGCACCAGACAGAAATCCAGGACAGTTGTTTGCTTGGGGCAGGGTGACATGCTGCGCGAACATTCCTATAGTGAAGAGTTACGCGATAAACGTAGTGAAGGCGGGCTCTTTATTCGCTTCATCTCTGCTTGTGTTGCCACCTGTAGCCTAAATCGAGAACCTCGTCTCGCGAGGGCTTTATGGTGATTAAAGGTTTGCTTGGGCGGACGGCTCATTGGCATGGGAGTGTAAAAGAGCGGATAATTTACGAGTCGTAGTAAATGTAGCTATCGAGAAAATAGCCCTATTCTGCCTTCCGCTCGTTGCAATGCGGCAGGCTGTTAGGGTTGGCGTCTGACACCACGTGGTGACAGGTCATTCACCCTACCCTCTGAGCCGGAGCCCACGGGCGACCTCATTCCCTTCACCTTCTCTTGGTCGTGGCATCGTGTGTGCTACCTCATCCCCTCCACCTTCTCTTGGCCGAACCCCACGGCGCCGGAGAGGTCATTCACCCGACCTTCTCCCCGGATTCGTCGAAAAGAGGATCGACTTCTTCTACCCGTGCTCGGTATTGCAGGAGGAGGGGCCCTCTCTCCGTGCCTGTCACGTGTCATCGACGGAAGCAAGATCCCGCCCACACTTGTAGAGAGCCTATTTAAGGGGCTCCGAAAGAGACTTCATACTCGGGACTTCATAGTTCATGCTTTTCTTATTTTCTTTCAACTACCTTTGAATAAACAGTGCAAGTTTCGCACTTGCAAATCGTCTCGCCCCTGCTTGGTCACCATGATCTACCGGATGCCTGCAGCCCACCGACAACGCCACGCTACCCAATAAGTAATGTCGGTCCAGCTTCGATAGGCAGGCATCGCTACTTCTCGGCAGCAGTACGGTACGCTACCCTGGAGTACGCAACAAGGCCTAGCTTTTGCCGAGGTGTTCTGTAGCACTTCGTAGCCATCAGATAAAACGAATCCCTCGCGTGCGAAGATACTTCAGAATTATATGTTCCTGAACGCTTATGGCCACATAGTGCCACGCGGTGCTGATGCTACAGGTAGGGTTAGCCTATCGTACTTCGCCGGCAATTTCTCCGCCTGAGCATCCTTTCCGCGTGGGAGATGTCGCAAGTCGATCAGTCCAGTCTCTCGCAGAAATGTGAGTCGCCTTCGTGACACCCTCTTGAGCACTGTATGCCGTCATTCTGGGAAAGCTAGCTGTGTACGTTCGCGAAGACACCATGTTTTCTCATGCGATCCAGAGGACTTTTTTTTTTACCGAACATGAGCGCTTGCAGGATGAGATAAACTGCCGACTTCGCCTCAGTTGGTCGGCACGGCCAACCCTAAACGTCTATGCAGGAGTGTATAGACCAATCCTGTTCTTGCTCTGTATTGGAGGTCAGCTTCTGTGCGGCTAACTCTTTGTCGAGCGTACTACATTACTCATGGACTCAACAACGCTAATAGCTCACTGGCGTGTGCATGTTTCCTCATGTAAATGTGAAACATCCGACGACGAATGTTGCGAACGTTTTCGACATCTTAAAATTCAAGGCTAAGTTATTGACTACATCAAATCAATGTTGTTAGCTACTTGAAAGCACTTTTTGCCAACTTAAAGGGGGCACAGACATTTCTTCACAAAATCGAAATGGTAAAAATAACTCTTCGACCATGAATGCCGGAACACTGCTGAGTACTAAACCTGTTTGGTTGATTATCGTGGATACAGTTCCGCTAAAGTAATATGCCGTTGAAAGACTGCAGCTGCCATGTAATATACTGGTTCATTAAAATTTCACCGTTACATCGCAGCCCATATTGCGCTCATTGTTGAAAATTAACGGAGCAAATATGACGTAGTTAACAGGGGTAACGTGCGACTTGTATGTGATAGACAAGGGTGACTTGTGTTCATACTTTCTCGTTTTTAACTTATGAAGCTAATTCTTGAGAATTATTTCCCTCTGGGATTTCGGGTATGCTTTGAAGACATATTTAAGGCTGGCGGCCAATTCGGCAAATAGCACGAGTGAGTTTGAAACAAACACTTAAGTTACGTACATACATTGACTTAACCCTTAGATCCAGGAATTGATCACTTTCAGAGTGCGCTTAAGTTGTGCTAAGTGAACTAAAACTTCTGAAATAGCCCACCAAAGATCCATCTGTGGCACAAGTTATAAAATAAGTGTCTAAATATTTATTTAAAAAACGTGGAGTGGTCAAAGGCGCGAAAGAAAGGACCAAAGAAAGTCGAGGAGTTCATGTTTCAGCTGCCGTATCACTTAAAAAGTAGGCCCACATCTGCTGCACCTAGAATTCTAACCTTGTATTCAGTGAATATTAAAATCGCGCAAGAAACAAATAGCCAGCTGGTGTTGGTTAGGCTGATCTTTGTAGCTTTTTGTTCTCTTTATTGTGCACAGTGCCATTTTTGTAGGGGGTACAGACCCCGTCAAGTCGAATTCATTTGGCTTTCTGTCTGTACTCCTGTCATCTGTACACGTATAGATGCAAATAAACTTTAACCATAGACTGAATGGCGAAGCAGGATTTAGTTGGAACTCGTGTCCCACGCAGCTTCAGCGTGGTATCTCGGCCTATATTTAACAACATGACGCAATACTATTCCTCAATGCTGTAAAATTCCGTTAATCCCTTATTATATATATCCCACAATGACATGAATTCAGCATGCGATATGCTATGATGGATTATCGGATGAAGTTTATTTTCCAATATGCTACGCTTTGCGCAACACTGAAATGTGTTCCATGCGCTCCCATGTAGGTGGCGGCTGTACGGCGAAGAAAGCCTTTTCTAATCTGCAGTGTCACCTTGCAGCAGTGGTGCGAAACGATTTTCCGCGTAGCATATTTTGCTCGAGACATGTATGCACAAATGCCTTTTTAAATACAGTATTAAGCGCGCCCAGGAACTTTACTGGCGCTGACAGTGATTTCAATTGTCGGTATATATTCTGATCGCACAAAACAGGTAGCCAGTTTACCGGCTTGTTTTTCAGTCATTTGCACACTGTACACCACCATGTTTGCTTCATGCATGAGGTCAGCGGTAGTCCCCCGAAAAAGTTTCACATAGATGTCGTTTCCGCTCACGGAAAAGTCTAATTGAACCATGTATAGCGTGGATACAAATCGGCGTGAAATCGGCGTCCCTATAATAACGCAGCAAATCCTTTAGAACGCCTACGCCTGGTGGTCGATTTCACGAATCTCAAGAGTGACGCTAAATCCCACTGGCGCGGTATATTTTCACGACTGCTGGAATTTTTTTTTCTCATAGAATCGCTGATTACTAAAGGCAGAATAGTCCGAAGTAGCCCTCTGCGAATCTCGCGGTGAAATCGCAGGCGCAGTACTAGCTTGAAGTAAAGAAATTCAAAAGTATTCGCGCGTGTTTAGGCCGTTGTTGGACAAAAAAAAATTTGTGGAAGACTCGCTATAAGATGGGCCTCTGCATCTTCTAGCATATAATTTACTGCTTGCATACTCGTAATCTAGTTCCGCACAAACGATGTGGGAATTTATAATGTTCAGTGTGCTGCGACATAGCAACATTTCTTCAATTTTTTAAACGCTTCTCAAGCCTCTGTTTGCCTTAAAGATCAATGCACAGGAAGGCACACTGATCAAAATATACATGGTAAACTTGTTGCTATTCCGAAAGTTTTATTTACGAGTCAAGCTGAGTTAATGTTCCGCTTGTCTTCGTTGAAATCAGCAGCGCGCGTGTTGCGGTAACATGAGAGAGAGAGAGAGAGAGAGAGAGAGAGAGAACGGCTTTGAAGTTGACTGAAAGGATAGCAAGGCTAAACAAGATTGCGTCTGGTTTGCCACTCTGACGGGTAAGAGGAAAATATGTTCCACGTGCTCGTGAGGAACTGCGCATCTTGGCAAAGCCTGAGTGACAGGGGGCCCGGGCTGCGCAGCAAGCACGCCCCTCGGACCGAAAGTGGTAAACAATATGTTGCGGACTAAGCTCGACCACGACGTCAGAGACCTGAATCACGATGGTTATCACTACGGTTTCACGCAAGGTGGCCCATTGTCCAGAGCTGTGGCACATGCATCGAGCTTTCGCAGTCAGCAGCTAGATAGCAGCTAGATTGGCTTGTTTTATCGCGTTTATTTTTTTTTTTGCAACTTGCGCACCAGACAGAAATCCAGGACAGTTGTTTGCTTGGGGCAGGGTGACATGCTGCGCGAACATTCCTATAGTGAAGGGTTACGCGATAAACGTAGTGAAGGCGGGCTCTTTATTCGCTTCATCTCTGCTTGTGTTGCCACCTGTAGCCTAAATCGAGAACCTCGTCTCGCGAGGGCTTTATGGTGATTAAAGGTTTGCTTGGGCGGACGGCTCATTGGCATGGGAGTGTAAAAGAGCGGATAATTTACGAGTCGTAGTAAATGTAGCTATCGAGAAAATAGCTCTATTCTGTCTTCCGCTCGTTGCAATGCGGCAGGCTGTTAGGGTTGGCGTCTGACACCACGTGGTGACAGGTCATTCACCCTACCCTCTGAGCCGGAGCCCACAGGCGACCTCACTCCCTTCACCTTCTCTTGGTCGTGGCATCGTGTGTGCTACCTCATCCACTCCACCTTCTCTTGGCCGAACCCCACGGCGCCGGAGAGGTCATTCACCCGACCTTCTCCCCGGATTCGTCGAAAAGAGGATCGACTTCTTCTACCCATGCTCGGTATTGCAGGAGGAGGGGCCCTCTCTCCGTGCCTGTCACGTGTCATCGACGGAAGCAAGATCCCGCCCACACTTGTAGAGAGCCTATTTAAGGGGCTCCGAAAGAGACTTCATACTCGGGACTTCATAGTTCATGCTTTTCTTATTTTCTTTCAACTACCTTTGAATAAACAGTGCAAGTTTCGCACTTGCAAATCGTCTCGCCCCTGCTTGGTCACCATGATCTACCGGATGCCTGCAGCCCGCCGACAACGCCACGCTACCCAATAAGTAATGTCGGTCGAGCTTCGATAGGCAGGCGTCGCTACTTCTCGGCAGCAGTACGGTACGCTACCCTGGAGTACGCAACAAGGCCTAGCTTTTGCCGAGGTGTTCTGTAGCACTTCGTAGCCATCAGATAAAACGAATCCCTCGCGTGCGAAGATACTTCAGAATTATATGTTCCTGAACGCTTATGGCCACATAGTGCCACGCGGTGCTGATGCTACAGGTAGGGTTAGCCTGTCGTACTTCGCCGGCAATTTCTCCGCCTGAGCATCCTTTCCGCGTGGGAGATGTCGCAAGTCGATCAGTCCAGTCTCTCGCAGAAATATGAGTCGCCTTCGTGACACCCTCTTGAGCACTGTATGCCGTCATTCTGGGAAAGCTAGCTGTGTACGTTCGCGAAGACACCATGTTTTCTCATGCGATCCAGAGGACTTTTTTTTTTTTTTACCGAACATGAGCGCTTGCAGGATGAGATAAACTGCCGACTTCGCCTCAGTTGGTCGGCACGGCCAACCCTAAACATCTATGCAGGAGTGTATAGACCAATGCTGTTCTTGCTCTGTATTGGAGGTCAGCTTCTGTGCGGCTAACTCTTTGTCGAGCGTACTACATTACTCATGGACTCAACAACGCTAAGAGCTCACTGGCGTGTGCGTGTTTCCTCATGTAAATGTGACACATCCAACGACGAATGTTGCGAACGTTTTCGACATCTTAAAATTCAAGAATAAGTTATTGACTACATCAAATCAATGTTGTTAGCTACTTGAAAGCACTTTTTGCCAACTTAAAGGGGACACAAACATTTCTTCACAAAACCGAAATGGTAAAAATAACTCTTCGACCATGAATGCCGGAACACTGCAGAGTACTAAACCTGTTTGGTTGATTATCGTGGATACAGTTCCGCTAAAATAATATGCCGTTGAAAGACTGCAGCTGCCATGTAATATACTAGTTAATTAAAATTTCATCGTTACATCGCAGCCCATATTGCGCTCGTCGTTGAATATTAACGGAGCAAATATTACGTAGTTAACAGGGGTAACGTGCGACCTGTATGTGATAGACAAAGGTGAGTTGTGTTCATACTTTTTCGTTTTTAACTTATGAAGCTAATTCTTGAGAATTATTTCCCTCTGGGATTTCGGGTATGCTTTGAAGACATATTTAAGGCTGGCGGCCAATTCGGCAAATAGCACGAGTGCGTTTGAAGCAAGCACTTAAGTTACGTACATACATTGACTTAACCCTTAGATCCAGGAATTGATCACTTTCAGAGTGCGCTTAAGTTATGCTAAGTGAACTAAAACTTCTGAAATAGCGCACCAAAGGTCCAGCTGTGGCACAAGTTATAAAATAAGTGTCTAAATATTTATAAAAAAAATGTGGAGTGGTCAAAGGCGCGAAAGAAAGGACCAACGAAAGTCGAGGAGTTCATGTTTCAGCTGCCGTATCACTTAAAAAGTAGGCCCACATCTGCTGCACCTAGAATTCTAACCTTGTACTCAGTGAATATTAAAATCGCACAAGAAACGAATAGCCAGCTGGTGTTGGTTAGGATGATCTTTGTAGCTGACCTTCAGTACGTTTTCTCGTACTGGACACTGATCAACCTAGCGTGTGGCCAAAAGGTCCGCCTTGTTTTCCTCCCCGTGAGCTTCAATATGGTTAACTGTCGAAGCCCCGATTTCAACACCCGCTGACTAACGAGTTTTACAAAAATGCAGGCTGCTGCGACGATGAGTGCCCTGTGGGTTATGCCTCTCCACTGGAGGCCGCTACCAAGGGGCATCGCGAGAAGATTGTCTACGTGCCTTGTATCGTGCCCTCCAAAGAGAAACCAGACTACCTGGCGGTAGTCTGCGTCGACCACCACTCGCCTGACTGTTGCAAGGTGAGTTGGATCCCATTTCGCATATTTAAAAAAAACATTAAGCGAATTCCACGAATTGTCGAAATTGGTATTATGCCAAGTATTCTGCATTTAGCTTTGGATGAGGTTCCGCAATATGTTAGCAGAAGGCTCAACGTAATTAATATATAGTGTGTGCGTGTGTTGCAAGGCCATTACTGATTTATTGTCGTACGGTGACAAAACGTAACGACCTAAATCGACGCCGCCAGTGTAGACGGCCGTCCATTCTGAATGCTGTGTAATCTCCGATATTGATTCCAAGCGCTATACTGCCACAAGAAAAAAAAAAACTGACACTCTCTCTTTCATAAACTGCTTTGCGACGTGATGCAAACGCCAGCCCTCTGAAATCTTTATAACTGGCACGATGGAAGAGTGGTAAAATTTTTATTCTCGTACGTCATGCATGCGTCTGTGGTCTAATGGGTAGAGCGTCGGGTTGCAGCAACGTGCGACCTTAGCTCAATCCTGCGATAGGAATCGTAATTTTTTTTATTGAAGGGGCCCCGAAACGAGGTGAGGCAGGGTTCCACATCGACAATTATAGCGCTATGTGCCTGAGGATGCGAAATTTTCATTTACTGTCCCTATTTACAGTTCTGACGTGACCCGTACGTTATTTGTACTGATAAATTATAGCTGCGCCGCCGCCGATGTGGGAAGGTTGGTGAGTCAGTAACATACGAATCTATACCGCAACGTCAATGTTACTGGGGCCACGGACAGAATGATCAGCATCATGCATTTCTCTAGTGTAAGACCTGTACCAGCGATATCCCCAGTTATGCTTGTCTTACGCTTAATGTTATTAAGTTACAAATCTTCACTTCTTAGGCTGTGTCGGTTTGAGATGTTAAACCCCATAACTATATTTTTTTTTATCTACGAGTATGTGCTGGGGCATATGCTGAGCATCTCCTGCACGTAGCGCATAACTTGAAATTTAAGCCTAATCATTCAATAAAAATTATTTGGCAGTGTCGCATATATAAATTCTCGCGGCGGTAGGGCTCGGCGTGTTCCTCTTATAGACGACCGCACGCCAAGTTTCATCCTAGACGCCAGCGCTCGTTTCTCCCCTGGCGGAGCGATTTCATCTCCAACGGGTGTAAGTTTCCGTCGCCGCTTCCCTTCGCGGTCGCGCTCGCGTTCAGTTCGCGCTGCGCGCGAAATGTCTCTTGTTTGCGACGGCGCCTTTCGAATAACCGGAAATTATTATTGTGTTGTTAACTGTCACGACAGCAATGTAAACATGATATGGTTGATGCCACCAGTGAAATTCTGCCGATTCACAAGAAAATGGTACGAAAGAAGCAGACGACAGACATGGATTACTGCGGTGCGCCGAGCGAAGTAAACAACTGGCAAACGAAACGAGCTCGTTCATTGATCACTCCTGAGTGTATGACGGTTTCTATATGTAACTCACGTGAATTTAATAATTACTCGGTACATAATCCTTTTATTCATATAAAAACTTTAAGTTCAACGAGCGCTTGTCCTGTCTTCTTTCTCGTGTTTCGTTTGTGTGTGCGCTGCCCAAGAATGGAAACCACGTCTGTTGTATGCGCTAGCAGTGGCCGAAGTTCACGCGTGCCGAGAAATTGAATATGTGCATGATGCATTGAACATGACCGGAGTTCATTCCCGCTTCACCACTGCACCGATCGATCGGGTTACTGGACAATACACACCCGCGTCTTGGTCGCGCCGGCATTGCTGAAGCAGGAATGATTAATAATACTGTCAACTTCCGTCTCTTGAGTACTGTTAAAAAATGGCCAAGCTGTCTACATTGCTGCCTCTATTCCATATTGTAGGAGACGTACTAGTTAAAGTTGTGTGCGCATGTCGTACTTGTGCTATGCAGCGATATATCTTGTTTATTTCCGCACAGTGTCGATAGAAGTCCGTTGTCGCCATCAGATACAACACGGATTTGTAGCAAACATAATGTGAGAAACTGCAAAAATGACTTTAGCTTGTAGGTGCCGTATGTATGTGCCGCATCGTATGTGCTGACGATTTTTCCGGCGGCACATACGATGTCGTTTCCAATTACCTGCTCAGCGTCACTTACATGGTTAAGCAGACGCTGCCCTTTCGCCGCATTGCAGCCATAAAAATAATCGTCAAGCGTACCGACCTTAATTCTTAAAGGCAAATATAGCGTGTGCAGTTTGTTTCACGCTAAGGGGAAAACTCAGAACGTATTGCATCGCGATGCGGCAAGCAATGGAGTCGTGCGGCGGCAGCAGCTCGAGCAGGCGCACACGCTTGAGGGGCGGTGTCGTGATCTGCGTCGTCTGCTACGGCGGCGCGCGCTGGCCGCATTTTCGGGAAGCGTGGTACTGTCAGGGGCAGTGCACCGATTTCATCGGTAGTGCGAGAACTGAGCTGATATTCTTTACTAAACGTTGTGCGTCGCCAAACTCTGATCCTTCATTGGCGATAATGGAGTTCCACAAACTTCTTTTGACAGCATGGTTCATTTGTTCTTTCGAAAGGCCGGAGTACTGAGCGTGTGCACGTATATTTCTTCACTGTGTGTGTGCTACCGTAATGAGCAGCGACAAAACGCACCAAGATGTGCGCGCAACGTGCTCAGTCTTTGTTTGGCTCGAAAGGAAAACGGCACTCAACAATGGGAGTCGAACACGATGAAACAAACGGATACGATTAAATGAAAGTTTTAGGTTGAGACAATGAGCTGGAAGTGATTTTTCTCGACAACCATTCGCTACACCAGACAGACCCTGCCCGCCGGTGGGGAATTGGACACGTCACGCTCGGAACTTCAGTTAGTATCTCGTCATGTCCCCAGCGGCAGCGATGACAGCGCTCATCCTGGAAGGCAGTGAAGTGTAGAATGATTTGATCAGGGATGTGTTCATTCGCAGCACGTCTCAGTCACTGACGATGGTGGATCGAAGCCTATCCTCGGGCGACTGATAGAGGGGATGTTGCGCCAGCGATACTTTCAACGAGCCCCAGACATTTTAAATTATGTTGGCGCCCGGGGATTGAGGCGGCCGCTCCAAGAGAGTGACTGCGCACTCTTCTAGCAGTTCTTGCACAGCACGAGCTGTGTGGATCGGCGTCCTATCGCGTTAGAATATATAGTCGCCTTCCAGAAACGGGCCGTCAAGAATGTATGGAATCAGTACGTCGTCTATGACTGCCCTGCAGCGATGAACTTACATTCGAGGCGTATCAGTGGGCGTCGCGAAACGCTTAGCAAAGAATACCGGCTCATTTCACGCAGTAACGATGTGATCGGCGCCCTGCACCTGACAGTAGAACGTTTCCCGACAATGCGGCCAGCGCGCGCCGCCGTAGCAGACGGCGCCGTTCAAGATCCCGCCCCTCGAGCACCTGCGCGAGCTGCTGCCGCTGCCTGACTCAAGCGCTCGCCGCATCGCGATGCAATGCGCTTCGAGTTTTCCCCTAAATGTGAAACAGTCTGTACACCGCCTTTCGAAGGAAATGTCCACGCGCACACACGTAGGCACACACCGCGCGTGGCACGAAACGTGCCCAAACACGCGCAGTGCAGGAGGAAATCAAGGCGGCGCGAACGAGAGATGGGAGAGGGGTACCACCCGCTAATAGAATTTTGCTTCACATGCGGCGCTGTCAACGCCGGCGCAGCAGCGCCGCTCTCGGTGCCGTTCTTGTCTATACTCCCGGGCCACTTTCTGTCGGTGCGAAGGGAAAGCTATGGAGGCAAAGCGCGCACAAGCGAGAGCGCTTCTGAAAAGAATTTGGCGTTTTAATCCACGTTAGGTTAGGCTGTAGAGAAAACATGTACGCCTTATTAGCAACAGTTAAGAGGGAACACGTAACTGAGTGTAGAACTTTACTTGTTTTGCGGCCTTTATCTTCCGCGTCGGGGCAAACCAAAGCCATCTAGGTGGCTTTGGGCAAACGCGGAACCGTCGCACGAGGAAGCTGCGTCGTTTCAGCGTCTATTCCGAGCAACCAAAGCACTGTCAACGCTGCCGCACTACTTGGTGCGGTAAGATATCTGCATCAGTCGCGCGCCCGTAGCTTCCCATTCGCAGCGACAGAAAGTTGTCCGCGAGTATAGTAACTACGCCCGTTGCTGCCTTTTTAGAGCGCAGCTCTTAGGCGCCCGTTCCTGCGTCGGCGTAGCCGAGCGAACGAGCGCAGCGAAAGGTGAAAACAAACGAGGAGCGCAGCGGGGCGGATGAGACGAGAGGAGGAAAGCGGAGAGGAGCGTGCAGCGCTACCAGGAGCCGGAAAGCGGAGGATGGTGTGGCGAAAAGGGTGATGGGGGAAAGCGAAGTGGCGGCACGACCAGGCATGCGCAAACAAAGCGGTGGCGTGGACTTCCGACCCACTGCGCATGTGCTACTTCGACTCGGCGCCACCATCGCCGCTAAGGAGGAGCAGGAGGAAAAACTTTATTAGTTATTGAGGAAAAAGGGTAATAAGGAAAAGGGTAGGGGGGGAGGGAAGCGGTTGGGTGGGTCCCTATTCCAGGACACCAGTGATCCTGGCTACAACGCGCTCCACGGCGGCCACCCGTTCCCGTGTTCAGCCTTTCTGAACGATGAGCGACGCAACCGGTGGAAATCCTTCGTATGCCGCTGGTGCTAAACGAGCTGCCCGAGCAGAGGCTTAGCGCCGCCGCCGAGGGTCCCCTGTCGTTCAGAATCAAATTCTTTGCCGTAATATACAGCGATTTCAAAACGCATAAATAGCTGCGCTCGAAATCCGAATTGGAGAGTATCGTAATCGTCGATGAAATTTTTTGTCCCAAGTTTACCGCAAGTTTCTGTCTTCGATAATTTATGTGGTGGTGGTGGGGGTGAATTGTAGCAACAGGCGGGTTTAGCCTGGCGATCAAGGCCGGCAATTGCTCCGCCCGAGCGTCTCTCACAATACCGCTGAAGGGTTTCACCATATGTCCATCAAACCAGTCTCTCCTAAGAATTCGATGAGGAGACGTGAAGTTTCTTTGCGGGCTATAACTGATCCCTCGGGAAATATAAGGTGTTGCAGGCGAGCATGCGGAAGGTCCTTGTTTTGCAGATTCTTCAGGAGAGTCTCTTTCATCTTGGAATTGCTTATAGTGAATGTTGCAGTTACTGAGTATTTATTTCACAGGTCAGTGAACCAGACTTAATACGTCTGGTTCGTTATGTTGTGTAGTGGCTGTCAGCATATGTGCACATCACTATTAATCAAACATACAGACTCTTTGTTTATTCAAATACATCGGTCTGCACCAGTACAGCATGTGCTCCGAAAGCTTATGGTTACACATACTCATAAGGTTGTTCTTAGAAACATGTTGCGTATATACAGCATCCCGATCATTGTATTGTGTGATGCGTTGTTCACATTCGTCTTTGTTCCTTTCTGTACAGGGCAGTATATTACACGGAACCTATTAAATGCCAAGCATTTCTTGGCGAACATTTGCCACTTTGACAGTATTTATCTAGCCGCCTGCGTCTTGGTGCTCTTATGGTCGTTGCGTTAACTTGGTATGTGCACCAATTTTCATAGTATGACAAGAGTGTATGAAGAAAATAAATGATAGGTCATGACACCAATGTCATGACATGCGTGTAATGAAATAGACGGTTGTTTTGTTAACTCGGTACGCTCCCCACACACTGCTTCGCATAACATCGATTCCCACAGGGCGTTGGATCTGCCAGCTTTTTCTATCATGACACTTAAGTGAAATTACTTGACCATTTGATAACTGTCGCTCAAATGGGTGGCAATGCGGTCCTTGTCTTTGTTGATTTTTTTTTCGCATAGGTATTTATACCTTTCGTACAGAAGCAATCTGACTGTTGCGTAGTAAATACAACTACCGGCGCCGATACTAACTGACCTCACTAGAATGTTCATTAACCTTGTGAAAAGTAGTTACTAGCTTTTACTTAGTAACTGACGCGACCTTTTTTTTTCTAAGGGATGTACTGATTTCCACCATGCTTGATTTACGCGCATTCATTGACACTGCTCCTCAACGTAAAAGCTTTCACAACGCTCTTGGTCGGTGCATGAACTGCTAGAAGTTTCTATAGCGACCGTTAGTGCAAGTCTTGTGCATGTCAAAATGTGTTTGCAGAAATCTTAATTTTTCGTGCGTTCTAACAAGTTAAGTGACGTTTCAGTTGCTGTAAGACTTCCTCCCATCTTAAGTGTGTTCCCGTAGACGCCACTTCTCCGTACTTACGCTAGAAATAGCTCGCCTCGAGCCAGAAACGTGGCAAACATTTCATTCTCACACTCACCAGCAAGCACGCCGTCAGACAAGCGCGATCTCTCATGACATACATTTATAAACTAAACAAGAGCCATGATACACGAATGACAAGAAGCACACGTGCCAAATGTGGCGGAGTCGTTTTAGTTTTAAGCAACTCGCTATTCCTTTCTGCACATCACACTTCACTGGATGACGCGAGCTGTGGCTTTTAACCGGCAAAAGGAGGTTCCAGGAAAGTTGTGGGCGGGCCCTGGTTAAACGCAGGCCACCGAGCGCGTTTAGTCATTTCCTAAACTGAGCCATCAGTTTTCTCTTCAGAATGCATGGCTTCCGGCTTTCCACACTCTGGAGAGAGAGAGAGAGAGAGAGAGAGAGAGAGAGAGAGAGAGAGAGATTAATCTAATTGAATCTGGAGATTTCAGCAAGCGTGCGCACAACTTACTTGGAAGGCGAGTCGGCTGGCCATACGTCCTCGTCGTCAGGTTTTTCCGCGTGCATGGCCCTGCCTACACGGACCTCGGCTAATTCGCCGCACGGGCGCAATTTGTCGGCGGTTGGTTCGTGCTCCTGGCTTCGAGGCTTTTTGCGTGTTCATGTAAATGAAGTTCCCGTTTTGCTAAACAAGAAAGCGCGAGTGTAAGCTCTGCGCAAATTAGATTCCGCAGATCTGCAGCTTTATTTTAGTACTTGAGGAACGTGCCCAATTACTTCTCCACTGTTCTGCATACGTCAAGTGATCGGTGTGGCGTTATCATTACGATGATAGCCTATTAAGGTCACACTGTGACCAACTCTCGTCGCTGTCTGTGACTGCTACGATCATGTTTATACCCGCCGCAGTGGCTCAGTGGTACGGCGTAGAGCTGTTGGAACACTGGCTTGCGGGTTCGACTCCCAGCCACTCACCGTGGTTGCATTGGTGGCTAGGGTGTTGGGCTGCTAAGCACGAGGTCGCGGGATCGAATGCCTGCCACGGTGGCCGCATTCCGATCGGGGCGAAATGTGAAAACAGCCGTTTTCTTAGATTTAGGAGCACGTTAAGATACCCCAAGTGGTCCAAATTTTCGTAGTCCCTCACTACGGCGTGCCTCATAATCAGATCGTAGTTTTGGCACTTAAAACCACACGTTTTTTTCGACTCCCAGCTGCGGCGACCACATGTTGATGTGGATGAATTGCAAAAAACGCTAATTTCACGTGCTTTGGGTGTACGTTAAAATCCAGCTGGTGTAAATTCATCCATTCTTCGGCGTTCCTCCACAGCTAGATCGCAGTTTTGGCACATAAAACAATGCAACTTGCCTAAAAAACAATGGATGGATGTATATTGAAGCTGATCCTTATAAAGGTAACAATGCACACACCGAAGAAAGCTCAAACAGGGGACAGGGATAATCTCGTAAAAGCGGATACTGTAAAATATTGTGTTCAACCGCCAATTTACTACCGCGCTCAGCGAGGCCCATATTATTTCCTCTTTCTAATTTGTATCTGTGCTAGCTTTCTTTCTCTTCTTTCGTGTCGTATTACCTCCCTCTCTCCCAAGCGTAGGGTAGCAAACCGGATCTTCCCTGCAGGTTAACCTCCCTGCCTTCCCCTTCACTTGCCTTTCTTATCTTTCTCTTTCCAACTTGTTGCTTGAACACGACTTGCCTGTATGAATGCCTTTGACTTAGTGGTGCCCTCCGCGCGAATTCCCTCTTTTCTTCGCCTCCCCCCCCATTGCTCTTTCTCATCTTTCTATTTCCCCTTTTCCCACCGTCAAGCGTAGGGTAGTCCACCAGAAAATTTTCTGTTTAACATTCCTGCCTTACTTTCTCCCGTCCTTTTCCAGTTTACCCGCAGCGCTATAATTCCCAGACAGAAAAAAAAAAAAATCGCCTCTTCGCTGCGACCTACGCACATCTTCTGTACGTAGTTGACCTTTGAAATATCACGGTGATTAGTAGTCATACGCGGCACGGCTCCTGATTATTGTTGGTCACGGGCATCGAGAAAGCTCATCCCGAAGTGCTCAAGCAGATGCTCGCCTTCACGTCGCGTGCGCAGGTGATCTACCGGCTGTCGATGCCGCACAAGGGAGACGAGCTGCACCACATGAACTGGAACACGTGCAGCAGCTGCTACGGCAAGCCCAACAAGCGGCGCAACCGGCTCATCCTGCCGTGCCTGAACAGCGACCGCGTCTACGTCGTGGACCTCAGCCACAACATCAGGAAGCCCACTCTGCTCAAGGTGTGTACGGCGTGTGGCTCACCCACCCGCCGCGGTGGTTAAATATCGCATTATGATGGTGAGCTTGAGGTCGTGGATTCGTTTCCTGGTCACTAGGCCCTCGTTTAAATGAGGGGGAGGGGGGCGAAATACAAAAGCGTTCATGACTAAATGAAAGCGGCGCTACCAGCCGGGAAACAAGGAGCACACAGAAGACGCGGCACTGTGTCAGCGGTCTGCCTGTGTGCGACCATCGATTCTAGCTAAAGCGTTCGTATAGTTTGATTTAAGCGTTCTTCAAAGAACTCCAGCTCAGGCGGTCAATATTTATCCAGATATTTCTGTAGTACGGCGTCTCGTAGCAAAAATATTGCTTTGCGATGCCAAATTCAATCACGTGATCGATCGATTGAACAATCGAGCAATCCATCGCTGACAGGAGGCTCATGAGACTGATGTTTTAGGTACCTTTCGGTTTCGAGAAAGAACCGCTAGAATTTTATCTCGTCATCAACACATCTATCGCTCAGAAGCGCAACACTTGTAAACATGCTTGCACCGGTTACTGACGCCCGCTGGTTGAAAGCGGCTTTCTTCTGAGCGTGTGCTCTGCCTGGGGTACAGGCAGAGCTAGAGGCGCCGTTCGTGCCTCCCGCAATGTAGTCCTTGGTATAGCTGTTGGTGAGTAACGCTTTGACACTACCTTGGCTTACAGTTGTGTTATCGGACGCTAAACAGTTGGCGGGAGAAAGCAGTTGCTGCTTTGAAAAAGTGTGCGAAAATTGCTTGTTTGCGTGATACACTTGCTTTTTGTTGTGGAACTTTCCGTCATTCCAGAAACTTTAACGTCGGACTCTCAATTCATAGCTGCTACAATGAATGGCGAAACGGCTCGCAAAGCCAAGCTTCGCGCGGAACCACTGTTCAAGTACAGCTTTCTGGGCGCGATCAATGCACGGTACCTTTTCCTCTCCGTAGGATTCGCTGCCTTCTGCAAAGGTCGCCTTGTGCGTGTGTCGGGAAATCGTTTCGGGAGGGAAGGTATATCTTTATTACTGAGCAGTCCATAAATCTTTTCAAGCGCTTCTGCCAGTGAGCCCGAATCATTGAATGACTTCAGCAGCACGGTTTGCACCGGGTGTCCTAGTTTCTCGAATGGCTGCGCCTTCCACGCTGCTATTGCTCTCTCCGGTCTCGATCGCTTTTCCGATTGCCCAGGTCAACCACGAGACTGACGACTCGGCCGCTTCGCGGCGCTGCTGCTTCATTTGAATGGTCGAAGGACCTGCCGGGATGCTGCGGCTGTGAGGTCAATGTGCGTGTCTCTAAGCGCACTTCCTTTAAGTCTTCGATTACCTACAAGCGTGCTTTCACAAGCGGAGTGATTTTTGCTCAGTTATCCGCAAATGCATCGGACACGGTTGCTCAATTGCTATGTTGTTTGGTTGCTGAGCAAAAGGTCGCTGTTTCGATTCCCGGTCAGAGTCCGCATTTTGATGGAGAAACGCTAAAGATGCTCGTGTATTTAACTGAGTGTACGTTAGCCATGTAATGCCTAAAGGAATTCATCCTAAAAAAAAACTTGGAACAGCTTGTTCACCTGTATTTCTGCCACTGGGAGTACATTTGTATATAGAAATGCGTTTTGGATTTATAACTTAATTAGTACAGTAGCTATTAAGTCTTGGTCCCCAACAAACTATCCGCAACTAAAGTCTACAGTGTTTCGAAAATGTTACTATATTGTCTATGCGCAAATGAACGGATTTGCACCCTTCAGGGTGCTTTCTAATTCAAGTCAGTTATGGAGGTAAGGGTGAGTTAGAGGGATGTGCATTCTTTGCAAACCGGGTTCCAGTTCGTTTATTTTCCTGTGCCTAAATAGTCATTCTGAGATTTTAATATAGCCCTACAAATGTGATGCGTTGGACATTAGTGGTAAGGGAAGCCACGCATCAAATTTAGCCCGGAACCTTCCTCTACGGAGCTTAAACTTAGTGAATCAATCTTGATATGTAGATCCACTAGAATACACCAAAGCTAGATTTTTCACATAGGGTTCACCGCCACTCCTTGAAAAATAAAATCACTGTTTAACGCTGTCTCCTAAGCTCAGTCACCATTCTGACAGTTGTCACGACAGCGACATTGCAAATACGGAGATGTTATGCGATGGAGTGCGCGGACGTGCTGGAAAGCTTTATGACGTCTTTTATTGTCACTGGCTCTACGTTTATCACAGGGCCAACTCTCTATATGTATATTGACACATGGCATACGAGTCATGCGCTGTGACACGTACGGGCTTGAGGGGTTGGAAGAAGAGAGCCTTTTTCGTTCAGTTTTTTTCCGGTAAAGACGTGGACTCCTAGCTGCCTTACAGAGAGCAACAGCTCCCACAGCAACAAGCAGCCGCCGCCTGCAAGGACTACCACACGAATTCGGTCCCTTGTCGTCGAGACTGTACATAGGGATGTCAACTACTACTACAAACAAGGCGAGGCAAACCCACGATGCGTAATCTACTTTCCCGTATATTTTTCATGCGCCACAGACACCCAGACCGTCCCACAGAGACACTTTTGAGGATGTTGAAGACTGGCTGGACCACTTCGATCGGTTTGCCTGCATTTCCGAGTGAGACGATGCTCGAAAGCTGCGTAGAGGTTACTTCGCGTTGGAAGACTCCGCGAAGACGTGGTACGAGAACCATGAGTACCTTGCGCTTCTGCGTCGATTATCGAAAATTGAATAAGATCACGAGGAAAGGCGTTTATCCTCTGCCTCGAATAGATGACTCCTTGGATCGTATGCGCAACACTACAATGGACCCATGGTATCGTCTGGTGCCCCGGGGACGAAGGCCTGCGGGGCAACGAAGAGGCGGACTGCGCAGCTCGAGGTCTCACTAGCCGAGCGGCAGACCACACCGTTCTTCAGCCCCCGACAGACCGACGAGCGACCCACGAGTTATTAACGACAGGTCAACAAATACTACAGGACCAACGGCTCGAAAGAACTCAATACGCTCCCCCACACAAAGCTCTCAATAAACTCCAGGCAAGGGACTGGCGCCGCCTGCAAACTAACACATACCCACACTTGTCTCGTCTACACGCAATCTACCCAGACAGTTATACGTCCCGAACATGTCCCTGGTGTAGCAACCACACAGCGACACTCGCGCACATAACACACGAATGCACCGACCGTCCGGGCGACGCAATTTCGCCACGAGTCACAACACACACACTCACTACGTGGTCTTGTTAGGCGAGACTCTCCGAACTGGACCTGGGAAGCCAACTGGCGACCCTCGACCAGGCCCGGCGAGCCGCGATCGCCAGTGGAGCCCTGTCAGAGGGAACCACCCAGGAATAAACCGCGCAACGGTTTCTGCAATAATAAAGTTTCTCCTCCTCCTCCTCCTCCTCCTCCTCCTCGATACTTTTGTTCCATGGATCTACGAAGTAGCTATTGGCAAATCGCAGTTGACGCGCGTGATCGCGAAAAGACTGCTTTTATTACTCCTGATGTCCTCTAAGAGTTGAAGGTCCTTCCTTTTGGGTTTCACTCGGCTCCAGCTACTTTTTGAAGAATGATAGACACCGTTCTCTCTGGACTGAAATGGCAATCGTGTCTCGTTTACCTAGACGACATGGTGGACTTTTCGGACACGTTTGAGCAGCACGTCCAGCACCTGCAGGCAGTTCTTCAGGCAGTTCGAACGGCTCGACTTTCTCTAAAATCCGAGAAATGTCACTTTTGGGTACGAAGAACTCAAGTTTCTTGGTCACGTTGTGAGCCATGCCGGCATCCGCCCAGATCCTGAGAAAACGAGCGCTGTCGCCACATTTCCCGTGAAAACAAATAAGCGCCATCTCCGACGATTTCTGAGGCTCTGTGGATACTAAAGTTATTGGTCTTCTGATGTGAGTGGACTATCTCTCTCGCCAAGCTCACAATACTCAACTAATTTTGCGCTACTCCAAGCTAACATTGCGTGGTAGCAATTCTTCAGATTGTTAAAAAAAATAGCAATGCAGGATAAAGTGAAGCCGCCAGTGTGATTATGATCTCATACCATCTTGACTGCATGTTTTATTCCGGAAAAATGGATCCTTTTTATTTTCTGAGGCATCTTTCTGGTGTCTTTCTCTCTACCCGCTCATCCATATATTGCAAAGTATGCTGGCTCTTGCTCAAAGGGCTACCACTGGTGCAGCAAGAATTATAACGCAAGGCGAAGCAGTAAGGCACCGTTTGTCACAGATGGCTTGTTCTGCTTTATGCGCTTAGTTGCATACCTTACCGTTTCGTCCACCAGTTCTTTTAATAACGCCGAGACAGCACCTTCCTTTATTGCTAAAAGGATTGAACTCCGCTTGAAGCTTTCGTCTACTCCGTATAATGCTAGTAGCCTTACCGCTAAAGAGAAGCTAGTAACTGTATAGTGTAAGAGTCTGGCGCTTTGACGGATGCATCTTTGTGTGATTCTTGGGTTATCTGGTTAAATCATGCTCGCATGTTTTCAAACGAGCGACATTGCTTCTCCAGATAGTGTGGAACTATTTGAACGTCCATTCATCAGATGGTTAAGGGAAAAGATGAACCCACGCTAACGTAACACGAAAACGTTTCCTGGTATATCGTGGTTTGTAAGCGGGGCGAAAGGCGGGAGGCCAGTACGCTTTATTCTGTTCGCATCTATTCTTCGTAGTTCAGGCAACTACACTAATTTGCCAAGCGCATATGCCATAATTAACCGCAAGAAAACGAAGTACGTTTTTCTATGACGACGCCTACTGCGGTATTACAAAGTGTTGTCCGATGCTCCTATTTCCAAGCTTGTCTGCCACATTACTTTATTCCTGCAGCGCAATCGACGCTTTATAGTTACTTGCACGCTCGGTTGCGGAAAGCTTGCGAGAAGTTGCCAGCTGCGACGAGCCTTCTAGAGCGAAAGTTCGTTCGCAGGTTGTGGAACCTGAAGAGATGCACGCTCTTGGCCTAGCTACGCCTCACACGCCTCACTGCCTTGCCGATGGCAACGTCATGATCAGCACCATGGGCAATCCTGACGGCAGCGCCAAAGGTAAGCGAAACTTCGCCTAGAAAACTAGTGCTGGAAGTGTTACGGTGCTGTGTGGTGACAGTATGCGGTGACAGTGACCGATTGTGATTGTGTGTCTATGCTCCTTTCTTTCTTTCTTTATCTCTATTTTGTTATCAGTTTACCTCTCCCTCCGCCCTTTCCCCAGCTTAGGATAGCAAACCGGATCGTCCCCTCTGGTTAACCTCCCTGCCCCCCCCCTCTCCTTCTCTCTCTATCTCTATTTCTCTCTTTCTCTATTTCTCTCTCTCTCTCTCTCTCTCTCTCTCTCTCTCTCTCTCTCTCTCTCTCTCTCTCTCTCTCTCTCTCTCTCGCGCGCGCGCGCGCGCGCGCTTCTACAACGCTTAACGTTGTTCACAACACCTGTACACTGCACTACATTTGAGCCGCATGGTCCAAGAGGTGCGCAATCTATGCCGCGTCTGGGCTGGGTCGATGTCGAATATCAGCCCCTTCAGATATGTGCGTTCGCGCCCGCACACAAAGACCATATAATTGTTGTTTTACGATGAATTTCAGGACATTACGTATATAACAAGCCATGGCTTTTTGGGAGTGCACGTAGCACGCGTCGTTAGCAGCAACACATCAGACATGCAAAGCGCTTCGGATATATAGTACGACGCCAATGAAACGCCATTCTTTCAGTGTCTTTATGAAGGTATTTGGTCAGTGCGTTCCTGCGAGAAAAGTAACACAAGAAAATGAAATGGGGTATTGCAAGGCAAGTCTCCTTAAAATGAACGACTGCTTTTTACGTTGCGGCAATACAGGCATTGTGCATCATTGATGTGTGTGGCCACGACTGGCAGCACATCTTGGAGATAGTTCTATGGAAAGATTCTTCTAAGACTTATTTCCAAGATGACATCAAGTCAAATGATTAATGTTCCATGCAGCCCACCTGAACCTAAGGTACATCAGGGAGGCCTCTGGCCGGCTTGGTCCTTTAGCCAGGAAGGGCTGCCGAAGTGGCAAACCAGATTACAATGACTGGCGACCACAACGACTGAATCTATCACCTCCCCCCCCCCCCCCCCCCACCGAGTTAACGAGTGCTCTGGCACGGCTGTACACGATTGGACTAGCCGAGTAGTCATTGTTTGTAACCTTAGAAATCGGAGTGATGCAGAACACTGCTACTCGCAGCGTTCTGCACTCGTTACACAGCTGGGCTGTCTGGCTGAGGCTATCCAGTGTCCCGGTGCTCCACACGTAGTGCGGGCGACGTTGTTGCGTATAGGACATTGTACAGTACAAAGCGATGCAAGCGCGATACTCGGAGCGCGTATTGGCTGGCTCTTTTTGCGCCTTTTGTGGACTCTAGGGTGAGCCGATTCACTGTGGTCTGCTATAGAGGCGAGAACCTGCGTCGCGCATTGTGATTGCATTTGATCACCCAGCACTCGATTACCGGTGGCGCAAAAAAGTGCCGACCGCCATGCGGCCCGACATCCCGTTTGAATCGCAGTGCACTGTGTATTCAAAACAGACGTCTCGCGGTCTTCAAAAAAAAAACGAAAAAAAAAACGGCAGCTGTATATAAGGGGTTCGTGCTCGCGTTTCCGCGTAAGATAATTATTTTCTCCTATATTCGAATAACAATCTGCAGCTACCATATCTGCAGCATGTGTGCAAGTGCTACTTTGAACATTTTCTGACGCAATTGACTTTTAAAGATTAATTTAGTTCAATAGGGCACTTGCGCTGGGCGGACGGCCTGGGAGAATGAGAGTGCATGCTGCACTTCACTACACGTGCTGGTTCTTGTGTGACGCGGTCTAACGTCCGCACCAGTTTCGCTGTACATCCACTTTCACAAGGTGGAATGGAGGCGTATTTTTTTAATTGGCATGGACTTCGCCTGTGTGCTGATGCTGAGCAGGGACGATTTAAGGCGTTGCACCAGGGTGGTTGGTCTGGCTGGCACGACATCGCGCGTTAACTGGTTCGCAAGCTGCCGGCTTCCATCCTTTAACCTCGATTTGCGTAAAACTGGTTTCTTAAAGAAAACAAAAGAAGTACAACAGTAGATTTCTACCGCAAGTTTCACGGCTCATATATTGAAGCGCGTGGGATCCTCAGACGTTGTTTCAAGTAGGTGTGCTTTGCAAGCTCGCCAGCTAATATTCGTAAACAACAATACGTGCCGTAAACAGATTAAGTTAATTAGCGATTTTTCTTCGTTTATTACGCATTTTAGCTTCTCGTGAGTAATGTCCGTCGCTTCCAGAAATCCACCTCACGCTATCCTCCACAGGCGGTTAAAGATTCTTCAAAGTATAAAAAAATGCACCCCAGCCACCAACGGGCCACAAAAGAACGGGAGACGTAATCAGGTCAAAGTGCCAGATACGACGTACAAAATTTTGCGCAGCGTGAAAAATAGCTGGAAAAGCCACGATGCGCGCCTGTCTTTGGGAAGGCGAAAGCTGCACTTCCCAAGCATACGCATATCACTCTAAAAGTCCAGTAAGAGCGGAGCAAGAAAAGCTGGAAAGAGCCAGACAAGCGACATTTATCAACACCTCTTGGCTGATATTTTAGTTTCTCTGCTCATTTTTCCTCGTCGCTGTCACTTTTGTACCTGAATGTTGGCTTCCGCCCGGTATTTAAATGTGGATATTTCGATAAGGTATGCGTGTTGAACTTTCGTTCTTTCTATTCCACTTGAGTCAAGCTTATTTGCATAGTTATTCTTGCGAACCTCAACGTCCTTACCGGTTTTTACGTTGCCTGGCTGGCTTCGAATGTTTTCTGCTTGCACATTAATCATTCTATGTTTATGTCAGTGCTTCGTCATCTCTGCGCACGTGTAGCTGACAGCTGCGTAGTTTTTCATCGTGAATCTTAACGAACTCGCCACGTTGCCGCCTTGTTTCGTTACTCGCATCTTATTGAACACTAACCTTTACAGGCTGCTTCTTCGTGCTTGACGGCAGTACGCTGACACTTCGAAATGTGTGCTCGACGCCGTGCAAATGTGCGGCCTTCGGCTACGACTACTGGTACCAGCCTCGACACAACGTTATGATCAGCAGCCAGTGGGGAGCCCCGTCGGCCTTCAAGAAGGGTTTTGACATGAAAGACGTGGAAGATGGTGAGTACGGCTTGCATCGAAAACGTTGAGTTCTTTTTCTCTTTGAATGTCCAAAACGCGTGCTTTGTAAGAAACTTTTTGATCGGACTTGTGAGGCGCGAATTTCATGCGGAGTTTTCGCTTTCTTTTTTACTGGCAATAAATTTCGTCAATGTACTGCTTGTATGTCGTTTTTACTGAGTACGTGTTGACTCCACCGCAACAATGAGCTAAAAGGACGCGCCCACTACAGAATAAGCGACAGCCATTTACAACCTAGGTAGCACGTAGTCTGTGTGTGCTTATCTTTACCTTCCATCTGTCTCGCATTTACCCTGCAGTGTGAAGTATTAAAGGGGACGTTTGTCATACAGTTAACCTCCCTGCCTTTCGTATCTAGTTTCTCTGTGGTTGTGGCGTGCACTTAAGTGACGCTCGTCCTCATGCGCAACAACAAACTTAAGCCTCCGCTCCCCCGAACACTTGGTTGACTGGCGGCATAGTGCAGCTATGCGGAACCAGCTCACATACGCGTTTTCTTGCACCTTGACGGATTACGTGGCTTCTGTCAAAGACCGCACTGTCAACGTATCTGCATCCACAGCCTGCGTGCTTGCTCCGGAAAAAAAATTAAGCTTACGCGGCTAGCTAGAGTATTATGTAGAGGTCGTCATGCTTGGAAGGGGATAAACGTATGGAAAGATTAAAGGGCAGCTATGACAGGAAGCCTTAAAAATAGCTCAGCGTTATCTCTGTGCCCGTGTATTTCATTGTGCTGGGCAGGGGATGCGTTGGCGTGCTGTACGTGTACGTTGATCTAACTGGTGTAGCACGTCGCTTCTATATGGGAGAAGGCAGCCAATGCAGCCTCTCACGCGGTCCCCCGCTAGGGAATGAACAGGCCAAGTCATTTTCAGTAAAAGGAAGGATATGGCAAGTTAAGGTAAGGTTAGTGCGATGTCCACGGAAGTGGCTTGCGGCAATTTTATATCCTCGTACGTTAGAGCCTGCGTCCTACCAATCTGACCAGGGAGCAAAGGAATCGCTCTAATCTCCTTGTCCTTCTGCGCGCGAGCACGGGGAACTATTGCGTTGCCCAGCCTCGCAATGTTCAAACGTTGGTCCTGCGCATTACCCAGCTTGTTTGTCACTTGAAATGGCGCGCGTGACTGCAATACCGGCGCCATATTTCCCGGACGGGGCTCTCCGTCCTCACAATATGCCTGTTAGGAAAGTCGCGTGCCATGTACGACGTGGTCTGTTTTTCCCGCTATATAGAAAATGGTGGACATAGAAGCGCTTGCTGTAAATGCGTCTAACATTTCTGCCCTATAGGAGTGTGCAAGTTTTGTACTTTAACTGCAGGGTTGCTCTTGTATGCGCCGTTCACAGTGCCGCTCTCCAAAAAGTTGGCAGTCCGGACAGGCGAACGTTTCTTGCTTTTATTTCTACCCCATGGAATGCATTCCTGCACAAAGATTACAGCACTGATGCACGCTTTTAAGAAATCAATTCAGTAACCTCAAGGTTATCTTCTTTGCCACATTATCGCGCGACAGAAACCGTAGGAAATTGCCTACGACAGTCACTCGCTCTTCTAGGAAATATCTCATTGGTATGGTTGGTCCAGTATACTTCCAGTCAACATATCTGCCTTATGTCTCGTTCTACTCTACTGAATATTGAGTTTACACGGTATTGCTGGATCGTTTGTTCTCAGGAAAGTATGGCACTCACATTGACGTCTGGGAGTGGCCGGGAGTAATTCTTCAGAAGAGCCTAGACCTGGGCCCTGAAGGATTGATGCCCCTAGAGGTGCGATTCCTGCATAATCCGGAAGCCAGCGAGGGCTACGTCGGCTGCGCTCTGGGAAGCACTGTGTGGAGGTTCTTCAAGGACCAGGTATATATTTGGTGGTTGCTGTATGCGCGTACAAGGCAGCCATAAAGCTCTTAAATACTGGCGCACAAGTGAGCTTTAGCCTTCTAGCTTTCCGCAGCGGGATGACAATGACAAACACCAACTTGGCGTACAAAGTCCTAGTAAAGCGCATAAATGGTTATTCAAACTACTGCTAGGAGCTTCCGGGGTGGTCAGTCAGTCCAATCAAACCTCCACATCTGTGTACCAGTGCAGCAACCTGCTTCTAGCTAACAACCCTAATCTCTCTGGTTGGGTGGGTGTATAGGTAGGTGATGGCCGTAGTTGTTGTGAAACTACCCACCAGCCGTGCTATACGTGCTTGCAAGAACTGTGGGTATCTTTATAGGCTGCAATATCATCGGCAAGTAACGTGGACGTTGCTTACCGCCTGCAAACGTTCACACTGTTCACACTGTTAATGCTTTCCTCCTTCATTTGCATCGATTATCTCCCTTTCCCCTACGAAGGGTAGCGAACCGGACGCGCGTCTAGTTGACCTCCTTGCCTATCCTCCTCCTGCAAGAAGAAAATTATCAGCGTGCTGTCATGATGGCATTTTAGGGTGTGACCTTCACATTTGGTAACCGACGCCCAGCCAGCTGTGCCGCAAAATCTACGAAGGGCGAGTATTAAAAGCAGGGACGTCTGACTTGGCACCCAGTGTGGTTGTCGCCACCGTGTATATTAGTTATAGCAGAAGTGTTCTTTAGCTGACACTGCCGTCGAATCGCACTAAAGCACCGCCCTGGGAAGGAACAAGTTGTTTGTCGCAAACGCGCCATTTTTTTCACACTGTCATCATAGACGAAAAAAATTTCGTAGACTCCTAGTGTACGTACTAGGGCACGACCAGGGTTCGTGCGCTTTCTGCAGAGGTCCATCTAAAGTGTTGAGACTGACAAGTTGTACAATTTTCGTCAACGCTATGGAAGCCTCGCAACAAGTCCCCTGCCCTCAAACATACACACGCACGCGCCCTCACGCGCGCACGTACTAAAGAGAAAAAGAGCTACGAATATTTTTTTTTTTGGATTTGGTGACATTGTGAGCACCTTTCTTTTCATGCGTTGGAATGTACGTCTATGTTTTTCTTGGCGCTCATCCTTTTATGTGCAATATTTAATGAATTTGGCAAATGACAAAGAAACAAAATTGATGTAGTGAGGCCAGAACACCAAGCTTTTTCTATCAAACATGTTTATGGCAACAACAGTGCATGCACGCGTGTTTCCTGTGTAAGATTATCTTGCCCTCGGATGCCGTGTTTATCAATTAATCGCCGAAGAGCCCATTCATCGGGCATCTATAATTTAAGCATATGATTTTCTCCTTACGTATTCTATGCGCGGATTATTAGTGCTTACGATCGAGGCGCGTGGCAGAGGCAGTAACCCGCTGCTGTGAATGCAGCTTTCATTATAGCGCGAACGTATGAGTTGACTACACAGATCATTATAACAAAGCCTTTTCTGACTGATGACGTGCCAGCACTTTTTCTTAAAGTAGGCGTACAAAACCTTTAGTGAGATTGTACCGGTGGAATAAAGTGCAATCACAACGTCGTAACAAGGTAGGAACGCAGCGCATGCTTTCTTTTTGTAGGCTACCAGCACCGCAGGTCGTTTGTAAAAAACGTGTTTACTGACAGTGCTAATCACAGATGACCTAGCCGGAAAATGCATTTCTTATAAAGGGAAGAATAACTTGTCTTTGCGACGGGAATACGATAAAAAAATTATGTACTACAATCTGACGCCCTATCATCGTGACGGTCGATTGTGACATAGGCGAGTCGCAAGTCTAACTTCAGGTTGTAACAAAACCAGGGACTGAATTCGCAAAGCTCTTTCGTTCGTAAGAGCTTGGCACCATTGCCCAGCTGCCTACGACAGTAATCGGCACTACCACGATTGACTCTTAAGAACAGTTCTGACGTAAGAAAATTTTAATGTAAACGTGGGCCCAATTCACTGCAAGGCACTTAGTTTATTGTAGGAAAAAATGCAAAAAAAAACCAGCGGTGTTTGCACGACACCTGTGTTTACCTACGCCGGGAGATGGGCGATAGACGGAGAAATGACACTAGCTGTATGGGAACGCGGGACTGCGCATTGCCTACAAACGCTCAGTAAGTCCAGTCGACTTCACAGAGAGCAACAATGACCACCTTGCCTTCTGCGCCTGCGACGCATCAAGCCATGGTTTATGATTAGGAGTACACTTAGAAGAAACTCGCGCACAATGCAGTAATATTTCTGTATCTTGTACTGTCAGTAATCGGTTGCAGTTCAGTCGTTTTCCACTCGTAGTGCACACTGCTTCGTTAGCTTATGTTCATGTTTCATAGCTCGTCGACGTTTGTAACGAGAATGTGCGTTAACTGAATCATCCTTTCGGCGAATATGGAGAAGTGCTGCGCAATTTTTTCTTCACCAAGTTAGTTCCACCTCTTTAACTCACAAGGATGAGCAAGTTTACAGGATATTGTGTTGTAATAGTGGATGCGCCTGTCTACATTTCTTGACTACTTTCAGATCCATTTCAAGAAAAAGCTCTTCTTTTCCTTTATGTGATTTTGCAGGAAGGTTCCTGGAGTGTTGAAAAAGTCATCACGATCCCAACGAAGAAGGTCAAGGGCTGGGTTCTAGAAGACATGCCAGGTAAAGGCTCATTCGTGACACATCTTTTTTTTTTCGCTGGGCGCGTGCGTCCTTCCCCATAAACTTCAAGCAGGAAACGAGTAACTGCTCAAGATTCATCAATGAATTGCGTATAAATTGGCACGCCCTTGCGCATCTTCCGGTTAGATTCTGGCTATCCTTTTTGAAAGCGTTAAAGCATGGGCGGAGATTGCCGAAAGGCTATGAAGGACATTAGGTTGTCTCTAAGTTGCCTATATAGAGCAGGGACTTAGTACTCCAAAAGAGCCGAACGCTTACTCCTATCGTATTGGAATGGCTGACAGCCCGACGTGCGACTCCTGTAGGTGCAAGGAAACCGTCGAGCACCTATTGTGCCTTGTATCTGTACGCTCTGCGACTTCAAACGCCTCTGTCTCCGGAAAACTTTAAACCCACTTGACTCGAGACCCTTCAAGTCGGATACCCAGACGGTGGCCACATTCGTCACTGGCACAAGAAGGGATTCGTGCAGTACTTCAAGTGCACCGACCTGAGAGGCCGCTTGTAGTGCATCCACCCACGTGAACTCGGTGCTCGCTTTTTCTCTTCCAGTTCCCCCTGTCCCTTACCCCCTCTCCCGTCTGGGGTAGCAAACCTGACGCTCGTCTGATTTACCTCCCTACCTTTCCTCTCCTTGTTTTGTCTCTCCCTCACGTTACTTTTGGACGTTGGCGTTCCCATTGCAAAGTGCGAGAGAAAATGTGGACGTGTCAAGCGTAGCCTGTTGTCAGCGTTTCCATTCGACTGCATGTACTGTTTCCAAGTATCACTTCGGTCACCTGCGGAACACACTCATTCCATCTAGACGGTGCTGCTGCAAGACATTGTCTACACTCCAGTTGCCCAGCCTTCAAATTCTTTCAGCTCGGCGGACGTAAGACAATGCTAACGATGATGTCGGGGTAAAAGAAACTTGCTGATTCCCTTCAAACGTAGGCGCACCACAGTAAAGCGCGTGGGCTCTCTGTGCGCTCTGCGTGCAGGGCCAGTCCTTTGTGAATGTGCTTCATACCGCCTTTTTTAAAGTTTCGCCTCAAATGAACTATGCATGCACGCGCGGTTTCGCGCTCGAGTTAACAGCGGTGTTTGCGTCAGCACTTGTGCGGGTTCAGTTTGCTGCATTACCCAGTGTTGCTGAATAGCGCAGAACTGCAGATATAGGAATGTCGCGTTGGCGAGTATTTGAAGGTGTAGAAAAGATCAACGTGGTGCTCACTGACATCAGGAATCCTTAGTACGCAGTCCTATGCAGCTTGCGCACGTGTGCGTATGAAGCCTCTCTAGTTAACATCTTGCAAGTCGGGTTACTGTAACACGGAAGCTCTCTACAGTCGCGTCGTGTTTCCGCCTATGCTTCAAGCTCCACATAAATGTCTAGCTTGGGGCTTCTCGTGCGGGCTTTATGCTTTGCTTCTGGCGCTAACTGATAGTCGATACACTTCTCATCGCTTTTTTTTTTCGCTTAACGTGCAGGCGTACGTCGGTTGAATGCGGGGTTGGTTATCTCAACTTACGGAATGTGCAAGGTTCCGGCCTTGTTTGACCACGTCTTCTATTGCAGCGACTTCTGGTCGCTAAGGTTCCCCTTCATTCCCGCAGCGAACTGAGCTAGCTGTAATACTTTGGTCCACGGGCAAGCGCATCCTGCGTACTGTTTGCAGTAAATGCGCTTGGAGAAGCTCCTATAGCCAGGAAAAATTTGCCAAGCAACGTTTTCGGTCGTTTGCGCTCTCGTGTGCGCAAGTGCATCCGGTACGTGTGCTTTGTACATATTTACACCTCTGCTTCCACTGGCATGCCAAACCTTTCACAGGACTAACATTATTTTTGTGGTTGAGTTTTTCTCCAAAGGAAGCTTTAAGGCAGTTCGTTTTCCTTTGTAATGTAGGCTGAAAACTCGTTACTCGGCTACCATTGAGTGTTGTCGCAAGTTTGCAGAATTCTGCAACCTTCGTATGTTTATCCTGATTTTCGACGGCTAATGGAAACGGAAGCTGGTGCTGTGGCGAGATGCCATCATTTCTTGCTTTAATGTGGAGGCACATACATTAGTACCTTTTCGCGACCGCCTGATTCACACAGGTGCCGAGGGAACTTTTAGGAAACCGTGCTCTCGCCATAACGATGCCGAGGGAGCTCCTAATAGTCCTCTTTATGAGAAACGCGAGCGTAAACCGCACGCACAAGGCTCCAGAGATATAAAAGAAAATATACCAGGTAATACTGGCCCTAGACGAGGCTCTTCATTATCCAGTCTCTATAGCTAAAGCCGGGCCTTTGTTTACCCTCGGTGTCTTTCTGCTGCTTCTTTTGTGTTACTGTCTTCGTCTTTCCCTCCCATATGCTCCAGTGCAGAGCATGGCAGTAACTTTGGCGATGCAGTAACGAGCCTCCTGTTTTCTCACTCCTCCGTGCTTTCGTTGGAGAAGTTCGTGCGATCTTTTTTTTTCTTTGCTTTCGGAACTCGCACCGGTCTTTCTCTGCACAATCTGAACATAGTGCAGTTCATCGAAGCATCGAAACGCCTCACGTCTGCTGACGATGCATTGAGCCTAATGCTTCCTGAAGCAGATATTGGTTCCCGCAGTCAAGCTCTTATGCGTATTTTCTTCAGTATATTCAGCTCTCTTGGAGCGGAGGTTCCATCTCCACGTATCGCAAACCGAAGAGGCTTCGAGTGGCCTTTACGAACCATAACTTTGACGAAATGCCCCGTTGTAAGGAAGCAGATTGATTGGCTGAGCAGAAATGTGTCGTGAAGGGGTGCTTTTTAATGAAAGATCTGCTGACTCTCGCATTGCGTGCTGTAGGCAAGACAACTTAGACATAGGAGCTACATCATTGTCGTCATTCTGGTGTACACACAGAATGATGTCAGAAAATTGCGTTTATAAACCGAATGTTGGGGACGAATACGTGAATCTAAATGTCAAGCTCACTTCCGAAAGAGGTAACGATGTGCTTATCCGAGCCTACCGCTGTCATTTGTCACAAGCGTGACTGAGTTTTTCAGATCTTTAAGTTTGTTTGCATAGATCCCAGCGGCCAGCAACTGTCGTCACTGCGAAAAGTATGATACCCGCCGCAATGACTCAGAGCGGCTGTGTTCGATTCCCGGCAGCAGGGGCCGCATGCCAATGGGGCCCAATGCGAAAATGCGCGTGTACGGGGCATTGGGTGAACATAAAAAAAATCACGTGGTGAAAGTTTGTCCGCATAGATCCTGTGTTGCTATGACGCATTACAATTTAATCGATGGAGCAACCAATCGAACTGATTATAGAATTTGTTGGATTCATGCTAACAAAATGTTTGCTAAAGCAGGCACTGGAAATTACAAATTCAGGGTCGTTGATTTTAGAAGACGGTTCCAGTCCTGCGATGGTCTTCAGAATGTGCGTTTCAGGGGAGATTCACGTCTGTCATGACATAATTCAGACCCACTCGGCATTTTTCGTTATTCGGTGACATTCACTAAGGTTGGGCGAACCGGTGCTGCATAATTTATTACCAGCGCATTAGCCGCGAACAACTGCCTATTCTATTGCCGTGTATAGTGCACTGGGAAAACATCGACAAGGCGAAATGTAAGGGATAAGCTTTTTTTTTTTAAATATAGGATAGTGAAGTTCCCGCGGTCGTGCACATCAGATGGCCACTTTTAATTTTTAGTCATGTGGGTCGTAGTCATTCGCAATAGGATGCTACCGTTGACACTATCCTTAAAGTTTATTTCATACAGGAATACAACGGATCAATGCATCTGTGGACTAGCACGTCGGGAAGGAATAGTCATAACTTGTACACCAATCCTTTCTATAAAGTAACATCAACCAATTCGGAGCTGGGAATAGGTACTGGCCAGTCGGATCTAGCGAGGCGAGCAACAATGGGACTACGATCAACTGCGGCAAACGGTATTTCTATTCTTTTTCGCGATAGGTGCTAATGTAACGCAGATCTTTGCAAACGTATACGATGAAAGGGCGCTGGCGCCTACTTCCACGATATGCTAAGAGGCTGCCGACGATCGCGGAGAGGCTAGAGCTGCTGTCCAGAACCGATAGCACGAGCCGAAAGCGAGTGCCTTGATATGCAAATTGTCAAATTGGGCCGCCATCGCTGGACTAGGGCGCGGAGCGATTTTTAATCATCCCGGTAGACAGAGCAGCTGCTTCGTGCTGATCTCGACAAACCGGAGTTTCGCAGCGCGCTTGGCTTCGCCTATTGCATATATTTGGCGGAGTGCTGCGTCAGTGGCTGAAACTGGGTTAAGTCTTTCGAAGTAAAGTGAAACAACGGCCTTTCGTTTCAACAGCAAGCGAAAGCAGGAGGGCGCACAATTATGATGATTGGAGCTATGAACCGATGAAGCAGACAAAATGAAAGGCTTGGGACTGCGTCTGAAACAACCTGACCACTCTGTTTTTTGCGCTTTGTGGTTTTGTGCGCTTCGTCAAAATTCACACCTGATGCATCTTTCTGTAGTTGCAGTGATTTCACGATACCGAACGCAAAACTGGCACTTGTAGCTTTGAACCATCTACTGCACTCCAAATTGTAGGCTGAAGCTGCAAGCTTTCTGGCCGCCGCACCGCGTGTACGCGTAAGGGCAAGAAAATGGCGCGAATCAGCGCGCTAATCATTTAGGCCGTTCATATTTAGTGCTAACTATTTAAAAGCATGAACGGTCCCCTCTCATGTTTTCTTACTTTAGGGAAATAAGCCGCTGCAGTCTTTTTTCCTATGGATCAGCATATTACAGGGCGTTATTCTTGAGCTTGTGCTGGGATCCTAATCGGAACCTGATCGGCCATCCGAAACAAAACAGAGCTCGGAGTGGCGAAGTCATCTGGAAGTGGCGTATCAGTTAACTGCTTCTGTTTTTGTGTTTGCAGCGGTAATAACGGATATACTCATATCCCTGGATGACCGCTACCTGTACATCGTGTGCTGGATTCACGGAGACATCCGTCAATATGACATCACGGACACCCGCCACCCGAAACTTGTTGGTCAGGTGAGGACTACCCACATTTCTTTCGTAGCCATCAGCACTCAATCCAGATTTCTTTTTGTATTCAACAACCAAGCATTTTTAGAAGTGGATAGACATAGGCTTGCATGTAGAGCTTTGCTCACAAAGCAGATATATTGCGAACTTCTGGTGAACGTGACAAGAAATGTCGAAAACATCCATGTTGTGCTATAACTACACGCCAAATTACGCACCGAAAAGCGGCGGTGTTCAGAAATGCTGGTTTCTTATTCCGTGGGTTCACCTCGGTAGATATTCCGAGGCACCTGAGGTAGAATCCCAGCTATGTACTTGCTTTTATCGCATAGTTTCGGGACACAATCTTTTGGACTTACTGGACTTCAGGTGTTGCGCGGCTGAAAGCCTCGTACTAGATAAAGGAAATTCGTGCAAGGAATGCTATCGAACTTTGGACCAACGCCTTCTCGGGCGGACATATTTGTTTGTTCGCGTAGCTTCAATGTTGCGGATTTCCGCAGAACTGATGTCCTTAAACTGTGCCATTGCACAATTACCACATAAGACGAGAATATGAAAAAAAAGTAAGCTTAGCATAATAGGAAAATCTGTGCACCCCAGTATAACAGTATTCTGTTGATGTACAAAACTACAGGTGGCGTACAACTAGAGAAAACAAATGCGGGAAAAGCTAGCAAAAGCTTTCTAATTGCTTCAGTGTAATAAGTCGTGCTTTTGAGGTGCATGTTACCTTGATTCATAATGTCAATGCGATGTTCCAGCATATTGCTTTGCCTTAATTTAGATTTGCTGTAGGTGATGCACTGCAACCACAGATCTAGATTTCAGTCTGCACACTCAATCGTAGGGTGGTTGCGTTCGTAGTGGCAAGAAGCAATGTTTGTACAGCAGTGTAAAGGTGGGTGAATGGACACCGTAATGAACTCGCGAATTCATTAACACAGCAGACTCTCCCGTCGTGAAAAGCCTTTAGTGTCGCATGTGGTTGGGTTTCGCATTTACACATGCCCATTCATTCCTAATAGGCATGGCCGACAGTGCGGCGTGCACTTTGTGCGGGTGCGATGGCTCTAGAGCAGCTGTGTCGCT
The DNA here is from genome assembly GCF_050947875.1 of Dermacentor variabilis. Lineage (NCBI taxonomy): Eukaryota > Metazoa > Arthropoda > Arachnida > Ixodida > Ixodidae > Dermacentor > Dermacentor variabilis. Next base: position 46,013,102 of record NC_134572.1, read on the forward strand.
GCCCATCCTTTGACACTCAACGATGTGCTCTACAAGGTAGACTCAGCCTGCTAGATAATATAGCGCTCTCGGAGGAAAAGATGCTGGGGCAATGGCTTATGCATTATGAAATGCAAAAAGCCACAATAGCCCTTCTGCACTTGAAGGCTACTGGACTACGAACGCTTGTGACAGCTCTGCGAATCTGTCCACGACGACTATAACTTTTCCTATTTCCTTGCCTATTCTTCCCCTTTCCCCCTTCCCAAGCGTAGGTAGCCAACTCAACTGAGCACATCATTAGTTAACCTCCCTTCATTTTTCTCCGTTTCTCTCGTAAACGTAGCAGAAACATTTAACGTATAGAAATTGTATGCACTTCGGAAAGTACGCTCGCGTGGAATGGATTGAGACGTCGTAATCGGCAAAATGCGTCCGTGATCTAGTGGTTAGAGCTATGCTGGGGACCAGAGTTCGGTTGAAACCGACCACTGGAGGTAAATTTTATTTTTAGGTCAGCTAGTTGCGTATAGTTTTCTCCCAAGTTGGCCTTAAACTTCTAGAAATATACAAACCGCAACGTGGTTATTGCCAAAGATATTGCTGTAAAATATTTAGTGTAGTATAGTTCACTAACGATACGTGGAATGGTTTCAATGCACTGCGTTTGCTGAAGTATTATTGAAAAGCGCGCACTTAGAATGCACCGTTTGATCACAGCCGGTTTGACCAAGGTGCGAAGAAAGTTTATTTTGCGGCACCATTGATCTCCGTTCTTGCTCGCGATTTGCGTGCTTGTACAGCCGAAATCGCACTTGTCCAAAGTGTTGGAGTTAACGGCTGCGGGCTGCGCCAGCGTCCGCAGCTGCTGCACGTCGGTAGCTGCAGGGCTGTAAATGTTTCTTATAAAATCTATGACCTAGCATGCTTGGTCTCATTGCGATGCCGGCCTGTGTTTTTTTTTTTCCAAGATATGGCGGCGAACTCGTTTGTTTGACCACTATGACAAGTGATTCCCACTGTACTTAGAGTGAGGCACTAATCCAAGGCAACTTATCTTCCTCCATCACTTAATTTAGCATGAGCAAAACTGAAATCTAGTTTGTAAATGTAGTTTGTATTCACTGTCTTTTCTGTGTTATCTTTTTCTTGAAGCCCTGATGTACTTATTGTACCTGCATCGAAGCCATATGTTGAAGAACCAGGGATTCATTTCGTTGTCGCGTACTTTTCTTGGGTGAATAAAACAAAATTAGCTGCGTATGTGTGGCACATTGTACCTAACCCAGGACCGTATAATTGGAGAGGGATGAACAATAAGCAAGCGTGAATAAATTCGAAAGACTGATAGTCACCGTTCTTGCCCAGGTTTTCACCGGTGGATCTATCTACAGAGGCGGTCCAGTGACTGTACTTCACGACGAGGAACTCAAAGTAAGTCTGGTATTCACTGAGTAATTATTTTGAATTGATATCAGGGTTGGCAAGACCTAGCATTCAAGTTCCTGATCATTATGGTGCACAGAATATAATGGTCTGAAGGAAATTGATAAATGTATCTGGGAAGGGTCAACTGTGATATTTGGTGGAGAGCAAGCATGATTAGTCAACGTAATTGCATAACTGCATGAGAACTTTCAGAGCTAGAGTACGCGTATAGTACCGTCGTGACCGTGAGAAAGAGGCCCCCGGGCACGCGTGCCGAATTGAATCATTGCGTCGCCTGGCGCGCCGTCACGCGAGTTTGCATGGCGCTGAGACCCGTGCTAGTTTCTGTATGCTCTTCCCATACTACTCTTAAGAGGAAGCTTTAGCTCGGGCCCAACTCCGATGCGGCCTATTCAAATACATGTAAAACGCAAAAACGTTTTTATGCGAACCCCTGGACCGATTTTAATGAAATTTGTTGCATTTGAAAGAGGTAAATTCTAGTGACTGTTGGAAGCGGAATTTCGATTTAGGGCTTGAATTTTTTTAAAACGATTTCCAAATATTTGACAGTTTGAAAAAAATAGAAGCACGAAGTTTACAAATTCATAGCTGTGCATCAAGAGCTGATATCGTGGTTCTGTAAACGGCATCCATTAGATCATTCAAAGCGGACAAATTCAATGTCATTTTACATCTTACGTGAATTTGTTACGTTGGTTACAAGGGTTTTGCAAAAGTTGTATTTCCCTGTTAAATTTTTTATATTCAAGTGTAACAAATCAATTTTGTCCGCTTTAGCTTTACTGTTAGATACAACTCACAGAATTGTATTATCATATTTTGTTGTTGAGTTAGAGTTGTAAACTTGATAGTTTCGTATTATGAAAATGTTTTTATTTCTACCAATTTTTAATAAAAAATTGACGCCCTAACTCAATAATTCGAAGCAACAGTCACTAGATTTTAAGTTTTTCTTTTAAATGCAACAAACCTCGTCAAATTTGGTGCAGTGGTTGCCGAGAAAAACTAATTCTCCTTTTACATGTATTTAGATAGGAGCACCCGAGCTAAAATTTCCTCTTAAGCAACATCACACCCTTTTGCCACAACAATAATCCTCACCTCTCTTGTCCGCATTTCTTTTCGTTAACGCGGCGAGCCCGGTACTTCCAAGTCACGAACGGCATGCCCGTTATCAGCATGACAGAGCATTCTCGACGAGAAAGTAGCCAGCGCAGCGTTTTGAATGAAGGAAACACAAGCAAGACAGATGGCGATTATCGTTGCGGCAAATATACACTCCAAAGGATGCACATTTCCTTAAGCGTGTACCTGCTGGGTTGACCACTCGCTCTCTCCGATTTATCGCGCTACCTTTGCGCGTGTTCTCCGCGAGATACCGCTTTCCGCCAAGTATGGCTTGGTGTTGAAAGTGTTAAGCCATTGCTGGTGCTGTAAGTGCGAAAAAAAGTTGGAGCTTAGGCTTACTAAATGCATTGTTCCTGTTGTGAAGTTAAACATGAAACATGATAAAGGAGCAAAGCCATCTGTCGCTCCGGCTCATCTCTTCCTCTTTTTTGCTGCTCCCCTGCTTCAAGTTCTAGCTTGCGCCAGGAAATGTTTCGTAAGCAAGTTAAACCATCCGGCATACCTGCTACCTTCGTGAGTGCGGATCTGAGCCGGGAAATGACGCGCGCCGTGACCTTAACGTTGCAACAGACAGCACAGTACGTTAGGCATGGTATTATTTAATGAACTATTCTGTTTATTAAAACGTGTGTACGCCGTTCAAGGAAGGATTCGTTGTCGGTGATTATCAGCATAGTTGGTCGTGGTCGAATTGAATGTGATGTCTCACGCACGCCGGTAGCTATTCGAAGGTGATGTCGTACGTTGCGGAATCAGGCGTTCGAAATAATTACCGAAGCTTCCATTTCCTGAGCGCATAGCCTAGCATTGAGTCTGTAGCTCTTTTTGCAACTCGCACAGTATACCTTTTGAATTAGAAGCGGCACGCGTTAATAGATCAGAAATTCACACTTGCCTTGGAACATATCTCCTGTGAACTTCTCTGGGCTACTGCACATTTCACTCAGTGCCATAAGAGCGAATGCAATACTAAGTGGAACAGCGCTTCACTGACTGGTTAACTGATGCATATTATGCGCAGTTGATCCAAAATACTAGAACCTAGAGTGTGAATCTATTCAGTTCCTTTATTTCTGAAGATGAAATTCTATCCAAGAACTTCGCAAGCAACAGTCATCAATCAGTTCTCGTAATGAGGCAATAGGTACTTCACCGCTTTGAAGAACTTTGCCTTTTTTTTTTCATGCAGTACGTTGTTCGGAATCGTACTAAAACACCAGAATGACAACAGCTTTAACATAACTGCTTGAGTAGTGCCACTGCTCGTGCTTTCCAATTAATCCTGGCGAAGCTTAGCGACAAAATCAGGCTCAACAACGAATGGCCGAGGAAGTTTACCGAGCGCCCCGTAGTAAACGTCTCAGCCTCTTAGCGCGCTGAAAAAAGACCGCGACGGCTTATTGGGTCGATGCATCGTGCAGCAAATATCCGGAGGACGTTCGTGGCCGCTTCATTAAGGGCATATCAATTTGCGGGAGCGTTGTAGGCCCCTCTAATAGAAGTAGTTCATCCAGTGGGTGAGCGGCCGTCCAAGTATCGACATTAGAAGTGTTTTCATATAGGCTTCAGGAAAATAGCGTATGTACACTACTGAGATAAAGCGATGAATTTCTCGGTGCAGCTGAGAAGCGACAGCCACGTACCAGCGCGCATGACTTATAACTGGAACTTGGCTAATTGGAGCCTCGTATAGTTCCCCAACCTCGCTGGTGAGTCACTCGGAACTCACTTATATATAACTGACCTATTAATGCGTGTTATAGTTAGGTCTAGCTAAGCTGAATCGATACATGTATGACTGTTAGTTTCTGACTTTCAGCGTGTTAATTTCCGCGAATTCAATTTTAAATCACTTGCATGCATGTTTTATTCCGTGGGACTGCTTGTTGTCGCTAGTTCCTCAGAGCCAATTCAGACTTGATGAATCTGCGTGAGCCCCACTGATTTCGAATAAGCGTCGATGTAAGCCTGAATGACGTGCGAATATTAGAGTGCATTTCATAAATTATGTTAACCTAATGCACGTAACTCAATACGTAACGCTTTATCAGCCGTGAGAAGAACGCTGATTGCGACCCCCGCAAAGTGCCAGCGACCCTATTGCCCATATTTTACCTGCCCGACATACAATAAAGCAGCAACGGACTAAGCCCCTTATCTGAGAAACTGTAGCCAGGCCATTCTAAGACTTTTTCGGTCCTTTTCCCCACCCGAAATATTAGTAGGGGTTGTAAAATTTTTACGTGCCACATGACTATTGCTTCAAGACATTAAATATGTTCCTACTGTTCACGACCAACATCACCGCGTCGGTATTCTCATCTTTCTCAATCCCTGTTCTGTTTTACTTAATATTTTCCCCAGTGCCTATAGTGGCAGATTAAGATACACGAACTCTGCTCTACCTGTTTACCTTTCTATAAATTCTACTTTACACTAAATTCCAAATATTCAGATCGGCTGCAACACAAACCATTTTGAAATCTCTTCGTGTTAACAGAGAGGTCACTCCTAAGTTCAAAAAGGTTGCAAACTGTATCGCGCAATTCTTCCCGCAGCAGAAACGCTTGTTGTAAAACCCGGGAAACATGCATTGTCCAAATACGCAGGAATACCTTTGGCCGATAACAACATAAACAATAGCCTCCGAACTGTATGCTGAGCCCTGTTTAGCAAGGTCCGTCTCTTTCGCATGCTGTCATGGTAAAGTTCGCTCCATGTGGCGCAGTATACTTGGGCGTTTACGGAATACCGTTGACCATTTCCATTAAACAATATTGAAATGTCTGATACCGTGCTGCACCCCAATCCTATCGGCCCGCCCATTTTAAAAGCATTTTCTTCCATCGTAACTCCCCGATAGGGACTCTATTGCGTATACATCAGAATCTCGAAGTCCGTCCCGAGTCTTTGACTATGGGACCTCCTAGGGTTACTTTTTCTGTACAAAATTTCAATCGTATCAATAAACTGAAAGTGAAACTGAAACTGAAACCACCAGCTCTCGGAAAGAAAATAGACTCGTAAATCACTAACCAGGGCTTTGAACCGAGCATAATTCCAGAGTCCGAGTGGAACCGTAATTGTACTAGTCGGAGAGTGTGAAAGCTTATAATTTCGAGAGCCTGTGAGTCACTCAGCCAGAACCCTTGATTGCGTTGGTCTGAACTCGTGGATATTGTGGGTTCTAGTGATGCCACGTAAGTACGAGTGCGTGCGTGTGTGCGCGTATGTGTTGTCCATAATGCTCATTATGTAAATAAAGATGTCCTTATTTGGGTTTACAAAACACGATTAGTGAACGATTCTTGGCACTTACGTGTGGCATAGCTTGTCGTTCATACCCCAACAGTGGGATGAGACTAGTCATACACAATCACAAATGATCTACTAGGACTTAAATGTTTGCACACGGCAATGCTGATACTGTACCATTTATTGATCTGCCGGGCACGTTACGCGCGGTATCATTGACATGCGCATTCATTACGAAGACTCGCATATGCAGCACACGGAAATCGGTGCTGTTTACTCGCATGCAACTGGTATTTTTGTAGCCAGCTCGTGTTCGTGACTCATTTACATGCCACGTGCCGCCTCTCTTTGCGGGTTTGGACGTAGAAGCTTCAGAGGTGAGTGTTATCCGCAAGTTCTTCCCAATGCCCACACTCTCACCTCACCATTAAAATAAGATGCGCTGTTTAACTATGTACAATTCCATCACGGCTGTATATGTAAGCTAAGGCCAATGGTCACACTATAGTCGCCGCTCATTGACTCATGTTCTGACGCTGACCCAGTTCATTTGCTTGCATGAAGCATCACTGTTACAGCACCGCTCACTGTTGTGTAGAGCATGTGAGCGGTATCTTTCAACAAAACGGCGAAACGAAAGCGCTGATCAAGCGTCGCTGCGCGAAATTCCATGTGCACATTTCTGTGACCCAGCATGCACCTAGGCGCACTGTTGCCTCAGCAGCAGCAGCCAGCTTACGCCCGCCTATACCAGAGCTTGACGGATTTATCAAAGCTGACTGGCTCAAGCGCTCTATGCACCAACGAACATGTCTTTTCGTGAGCAGCACAATACAATTCGATGCGCTTGGTCGTCGCATCACGGCATATGTGTTCGAGACGTGACGTGATCAAATCACGTAACCTAAACGGCACCTCGTGCACTCTAGGTAAGGTTACTCTTCTACCATAAATTATTGTTCGTTGCTTCGATGTGCCACTTCTACGAAGTGGCATGCCCGACACTTCGCATGACAGCACGGCCAGGCGCAGTTACAGCCGCGCTCGCAAGCACACTTCAGAGCGAGCTCGTTCCGTTAACTTGGTCAGTGCTTTCACATACTGACGCCCCAAGCGCAACAAATACCTCGGGCCCACAACGACAAGCGTGTAGGCTACTTCGCGCGCGCCGACTTCTAGGGTTACATAACGTTTTCATATCAGTTTCCCCATTTTCCTAGTCGTATCTCGCGCTGTCAACAATTTAAGGGCAGAGATACATGGATACGTCGTAGCCATAGCAACCTATTGCACTGGTGCCTACTTGTCGCACACTTGCTGGGCCATGGTGCCTCTCACCTATGGCGAGAAATAGAGCGTCATAGGCGCAGGGACCATTAGATTGCGGCTATACGCGAGATTTCCAATTGGCGCATGAGCTCACGCGCGCATAAGATCGCAGGATTTGTATAGTTGTATTTGTTTAATGCAGAACAAAGGATGACGGTCATTAAGGACACGCATACAAGATCGTGCGTTTACAAGTGCTTGAATGTGCATTAACTTTCAATTTTGCATAATAGGAAAACTACGAATACTATAGGTGGTAGTCGCCGAATTAGGGCCTCGTATTTAAAACAAGGTCATTTTTAAATTGCGACATGTATACGAACAAATTGATCACACCTACAACCTCACCCAAATATTTCCGTTACTTCGCGGCAAATAAGACACAGGTCTTCTGACTACATTTCACGGCCTTCATCCGCAGGCTGCGGCTTCCGTACAATATCTCATAGCCAGCGTCAGGAAACGTCGCTAGTTGATCCTCTCGACAATGACGTGCATATTCTAAAATACTGTAGCTGGGAAAAGCTTAGGTCAGCAAGTACGCATTTCTTCCCTATTATTTGACGGGATGTACAGCATCGACATTAAGTTAACTGGGCAATTTGGGAGCCAACCGAAATCAAGCCATTTGCGCCCCATCCCCAGTGGAATGTAGCCCGCACAACTAGCATCTGATTTTCTAACATGCGTTGTAGCCACGTGGCACCATCGCAGGTTCATTCTTGTTCAGTTTTCGTTGGGTCACCGCGACATAACAGCTATACGCCATGATGAAATGAATTTAATGTCGTATTTAATGCCACTCGAATATTGCCACTGTGTGTGCGCCTGCCACGCATGGGAAGATGGATACTACGCAACTTGCGCTTGCAGGATATTTACATTACAAAACCGCCCTAATGTACGTACTGGACATGCAAGACTGTCAACCCTTGAGCTACCACACGTTCTTGGCCCATGGACTAACGCTGCTTGTGAATCCCTCGCGACGAAGGCACTTTCACCCTTCCTTAGAGAGGCTGGTCTCAATGGATGGATGGATGCAAAACTTTAATAAGGTCCTGAGGTACGCGACTCAGCGCGCTGCGGGCCGCTCCCACGTTGGGACAGTCAGGCCTTGCCCGACCGCCGCATCGTGGGCCCTCTGGACAGCCCATAGTTGCGCCGCGGCATCGGGGCAATGAGATACTTTATTTCGAGTGCTGTGCCATGACTTGCGTATGTCGTGTATCTATGTGGTGCATGACCATATTTAATTTTTCGTCATACCCACCTGGAGTAGCATAGTTGGCGTGCCGACAGGCAAACCGCTACAGAATTCATTGAACTTTTTCCAATTCTTTCTTTTCCCTAGCCTCCATGGTGGAGGACAAGACAGACTTAGCTTCTTAGACTATGGCTATGGCTAGCGAATCGCTATGGCGTTCTGCAGCGAATCATCGTCGTGGCTGTTGCATCCGGGTATGGTGGCCGCATTCTTCGCACTAGTGCGTCAAACATGATATAATGTGGAAAGTTGGGCAAGTTGGTCACTAATCATGTCGTGTGGGTAAATCGGTGCACTGAACTGGACAAAGCGGAGAGAACACAGCACTCGCTGTACTCGCCAGGATTTTATTCCAGAACAACCAATTCACATTTAATGCACACGTACCCTCGGGCGTCAGACAGAACAAGATTAAAAGCAAGTACGAGTCCTGTTAGTATGAACGCTAGTATGAGTCGCCCTAATCTTCCCGCGCTTCAATCAGCAACGATGTATCGAACTCATCCTGCCAAATAAGACACGTAAGGCATTGTAGGGTTGATTTGCATTCGCGGACGTTCTTCCCTCTCTTTCTTGTCCTGCTATATCCTCTTTCATCCAGTGCGAGGCATCACACGGGCCAGTCACTTCCGGCCCATATCCGGCCCAGCTCTTCCGGCCCATATCTGTGCTCTAATTACTGCAAAAATACTTCTCTATAAAATAATTCAGCAGCGTTGCTTTTTAGGCTTGTTGGTGCATGATTTGAATAGCAACGAACAGTGCGCAGAGGACGAGACGCTAAAAACCACACACGCAAACAGTAGGCGCGCTACCGTGCGAGGATGCATGGTCAAACATCAGAAACGTTACGTCTCTTGAAATGAAGGTGTCGTGTACCAGTTTATCTTGTCATGCTGGAACCACTATATCGGTCAAAGCGGTAGATGCTTAAACGAGCTCCTTAAGCAACATGCTCGCAATATCAGATACGAGTGAAGGGGAACACTTGCTCATCACATTTCCTGCGTTTCAAAAACGTGCAAGCCGTTCACTGATAACTGTGTTGTCATAGGAAGAAGCAAAGACAGTGTAATTCGAGCGATCATTGAAGCTGAAATGATAAGCAGAGCAGGACGCACACGTGTGAACACACCTTCTATTATCCCCTGCGATAAAGAGCAAGCGTTTCTGAGACGCTGATACCCATGGATTGACTAAGTGATATGTACTTCGGGCATATAAAAGTGATGCAGGTGAAAAGTATTTGTTCGAAGCAGCCGCGTCGTACTGTTCGCGTGTGTCAGGTTTTTTGTCTCGTCCTCTACGTGCTATTTGTTGCTGTTCAAATATACAATAATACTCAGCAACGTTAACTGATGGGTGATCTAAGTCGCTGTTCATTAATATACTTATGTGGAGTAAAGAAAAAAAGAGCTCTATACACTCAGTTTCACAAACTTCCGCGCTGCACCGATATCTGTAGTTCTCGTGCCTGACTAGGCCGACGCATGCCCAAAGGCTTGTCTCTCTTCCACAGATATCCTTCCGTGCGCTGCACTGGCTGAGCAGGAGGATCACTGATGAATTAGTGGCGCGTAATGAGCGAGTTTTCATTTCTGGAAAATGCAGCTGCTTTTTTTCTTGCCGAATGGTTCACGGTGTCCGCAGTTTTCATTAGTCCACGGAGTTGGTGCGACGCGTAGTTTCATTTCTTCACTAAAGCTCATGTGAGTCGAAAAAGAAGCCTGGCGGAAGGCCAGCTGTCATGCGAACACAAAAATAAATCTAGCGATTAACAAATGTAGAGGAAAAGAATGCATAATGCCAAAACGCCGTTGGGCGATACGGAGCCACGCTGTGACGCCCTTCTGCCAAAAACTCGAGATGGTTAAGAGCGCCTTCACGGCCAGTGTGCAATTGGTGGAAGCATGGCACGACAGAAACGAAAGGCAGGGCTGTGCGAAAAAAACGGGGGTGGAGAAAAACGGAACCAGGGGTGGAGAGGCAAGAGCGCACCGGTTTCAGCGCTCATGTTCTTGTCTGCTGAACACGTGTTGACGAGTCCCGCCCAGCGTTCGGGGTCTCCCAGACTAGGGCTCTCGTACTGCTCCGCGTAATTGCCCTGTCAGTGACAGGACCGTGTCAATGCGCTATACCGGAACAGAGGAAACAAGTGCTATGGTTATCGCGTCCGGTAAAGAGTGGTATGTAGGGCCGTCCTTTCATTTGGCTGATGGCATGAGAGGCACCAACGTAAGGGCGAGTTTGTGCTGTTTGCAGGCAGGTCTAACGCGATCATGTAGCCTGGATTGAGATTTCATGAACTTTTCGTTACCGAACTTAAATAAATCTGTTCTATCGACGCGTTTCACAACGCGTTGTGAAACGCGTCGATCGAGCATTTCTGTCAGAATTCTCATATTAGCAACATCATGCGCCGTCTGAAATGACGACTGGACTGGAACTACTTGTCAGATTTGACCAATTTTGGCAGAATGAGGAGTCTGGAAAATGAAACTTCGACGGGAAGTATCTGCGAAGCTAGCTTTCAGTACTCCGAGAACTTCCTCAATAAAATACCGCAATATTTGCGCTTTAGTCAACTTGGTACCATAATTTTTAAAGGACAGCAACAGTGAAGACGCAAGCTTCTCTCAGGCTGTCCCATTTTCCGATCGGACCTTTAACCAGTTTAACAATGTTTCAAACAATGGTAGATGCTCATGTGGGCGCATTATTTTGATAATTGTGTTCGCCTACTATCAAGTGCAACTTTATTATTCGTACGTGGGTTGCCTTCGTCTATCCGAGTTTCGACAGCGTATGTACAAATTACGATCATTCCTTCCCGTCGTGTGGTGTTTTCACGTGCACAAGAGTACGCGGTCAATTTCAGACGGACCTTTGATCGAAGCTCGACTAGCAATCTACTCTTACATTTTGGACAACGCCTGTGCAAGTGCCCTTATACATTACTGCACAATATTCTCCAAAACCCCACATTACTGTGCAGGAACTGCAAAAAGCATATAGAAGCTCCAGCGACACTAGACGACCTTGCTTGGACAGAAAAGCTGATACAACGCAATAATCAAGCATGAGGACGCTTCCGCATGTTCCCTCAACTGGCAACCATTGATTGGCGACCCTAAACAGCAAACATAACCAGGTGCCTGCTGCAATTGAGCGAAGCTAAATGCTCTCTTTTGCGAAGCTACTGTTTTCCCGCATAGCATGGGTATTGCTATGGCTAGTATTGACGCCAACAGATCTTCCAAGTTTTCGTAAGTCGGATCACACAAAAGTTGAGGAGCTCGGAACCAGGTGCATATTTTTTATTTCTTACTATCTAATTCACTAAATATAGCACATTATTTTCATTCGTGTTCCTTGAGGTGCTTCTTTGAAGTTTCACATAAGAATACGAATTGTGTAATCATTCATGCTATACATCCATCTAAAGTACCAGTGATCAGGCTTACGTATCGCAGAATAGCTTGCGACTACTGCGTCTTGAAATGGAATGTTAAAACATCACAGTGGCGTAAAAGAGCACATTTGTAGCAGTGACAGAACGGTTCAGAGTGTATTCCTGTAGGCTAATGTGACAAATGTTACGACTCATTTACTAGAACTGTTTTATTTTTGTCAGTTGCACTTAGACTCTGACTGTTCGCACGAATGCTCAGGCAACGCCATAGCCTTGCATCAATGGCATGCATACTTCTGATTGATAGCTTTTGCTGACCATCCTACACACCTTCGGCATTTCAAAGGCGAGAAGATCTGGCGATGTATTACAGGATCTATTTGAACATGCCAGAAGACATGCAGATGTAGCAGCGGACACATATGTTTATTAGTGTCCGTTCAATGAAATATATTCAAAGTTGTAGTATGCAGATATTCATGAGGTGCAAAAGACAAATTAAAGAATTTTAAGCAGGGGTAGAGAGAGAGAGAGGAGCGTTCAGGAAAGGCAGGGATGTTAACCAGTCAATAGTCTGGTTGGCTACCCTACACTGGGGGATGGGAGAAGGGGAAGAGAAAGAAGGGAGAGAGAAGGTGTAGGTACGTGTACGGACAGCACTTCAGTTAGAGTCGCTCGAGCAAACCAGAAGTTCTGAGAAAACACAAAAGTGCCTTCACTGCCTTCTGAGCCGATGATCGGTCGGGACGGTGCTCTAATATGGTCTGTTCACTCAGAGGACGATTATCGAGTGTCCTCAATGTGTTGGACAAATACTGTCTTTGTGCTTGAAATTGAGGACAATGGCACAATAAGTGGTCAATGTTCTCCTCGCATCCGCAAACATCACATGCAGGAGTATTAGTCATTCCAATTAGTGCTGAGTAGGCATTCGTGAAGGCAACTCCAAGCCATAACCGGCACAGAAGAGACGCTTCACGTCGGTGTAGACCCGCTGGAGGTTTGAGTTGAAGTGATGGGTTTAGTCTTTGCAGTCTTGTGCGCCTTGTATGTGCGGTGTTCCACTCTGCCAAGGAGATCGTGCGTGCTAGAATGCCAAGTTGCCTCGCGGCGTCGGTCCTTGAGAGAGGAATGGGGACGCAGCGGTCTTCTTGGTTTGACGTCCGAGCTGCCTTATCGGCGTCATCATTTCCAATGATACCGCAATGACCTGGTATCCACTGAAAAGAGATATCATGGCCTTTTTCTATTAAGTGATCAACAAGTTCCACGATTTCGCACGTGAGCTGATCGTGAGTTCCATGTCGGAGAAACGACTGCACACATTGCAAGGCCGGCCTTGAATCGCAGAAGACCGCCCATTTTCTAGGACTTTCAGCATTTATTACTTGAAGCGCGTCGCGGAGAGCCGCGAGCTCTGCAGCTGTAGACGTAGTGACATGGGAAGTCTTGAACCGCTTGGTTATTCTCATTGCTGGTATAACTAGAGCGCCGCCGGAACTGGCTGATGTAGTTGATCCATCAGTGTAGACGTGTGTGCAGTCGCTGTATTTCTCGTGCAAGAGAAGTAAAGTTAGTTGCTTGAGCGCTGATGATGGCAAGTCCGACTTTTTCTGGAGGCCTGGGATTGTAAGGTTCACTTGAGTACGGCGCATACACCATGGAGGACTGGAAGGCCTTGCCGCAGGTGTGTAACCTGACCTACAAGAGGCACGGTGCGCGAAGACAGTCGCACTGAATGTCGTGTGAGGCCTATCTACTGGGAGACTTGCTAGGTGGTGGGTAGGGGTCCGGGCAACGTGTCGTATGTGCACACGCATTGTTTCAATGATAATGTGCGTTTAAATAGTGAAATCTTGAGCGACTGCAATAACCTCAGTCGTTGACGCACTCCGCGGTAGACCGAGACAGATCTTGAGGGCTTGGGCTTGGATGCTTTGAATTATATTCAGGTTAGTTCTGCAGGTGTTGGACATGACCGGTAGGCTGTACCGTAGGAATCCAATAAAGAGGACCCTGTACAGTTGCAGCATAGTGTATTGGTACTCCCCAGGTCTTTCCTGCAAGGAACTTAAACATATGACAAATTCCTGTCAGGCGCTTTTTCACATAATTCACATGAGGGGTCCAGGAGAGATTTTTATCAAGGACCACTCCCAAAAATCTGTGACTCGTGTTGTACGAGATCATGTGTCTGTCGACGGATATCACGTATGGAGACATTGATTTCCTGGTAAATGCCACCGCTGCGCACTTTTCGTATGATATACGAAGTCCTTGTTCTCTAAGGTAGGAGGACGTTAAAGTGGCTGACTTTTGAAGCCGCGCGCGAAGCTGCAGTCGCGTCACAGCCGACGTCCAAATGCAAATGTCGTCGGCGTAGATGGATAGCCTAACGGTGCCTGGCAGGATGTCGGTGAGTCCAATGAGTGTTAGACTGAAGAGCGTTGGGCTGAGTACTCCACCCTGAGGCACCCCACGGTTACTGTAATGCTGCGAGGTCGGGCCATCCTCGGTAAGTACGAAAAAGGATCTCTTATGTAGATAGCTACTTATCCAGAGATAGACTTTGCCGCCAAGTCCTACTGCCTCTAACGCGTTGAAAATCGCTTCGTGCGTTACGTTATCGTACGCTCCTTTAACATCCAGAAACAGGGCAGCAGATAATCTTTTGCAGGACTTCTGGTGCTCGACGTACGTCACTAAGTCGATAACGTTGTCTATGGAAGAACGGCCACGCCTGAAGCCGGCCACTGCATCTGGATATACCTGGTAATGTTCGAGGTACCATTCTAGCCGTGCTAGAACCATCCTCTCCATTAGTTTTCCGATGCAACTGGCAAGCGCAATTGGTCGGTATGATGCAATGTCTACAGGCGACTTGCCAGGCTTGAGTAGTGGAATTAGGCGACTGGTCTTCCATTCCTGGGGAACCGTACCTGTCTGCCAGGAGCTGTTGAACAAGAGCAGGAGCACTTTTCGAGCCTCTTCGCCAAGATTACATAGGGCACGGTAGGTTATACCGTCGGGTCCTGGTGAAGATGCACGCTTGCACAAGGCCAGTGCAGCTTCGAGCTCGTCCATGGAGAAAGGACTATCCGTGCGGGGGTCGCGTGAAACCGGTGAGTGGTGGAGCGGCGATGTTCCAGTGGAACTAGTTTCGCCAGCAATCCTCCTGCAGAAAGCTTCCGCTACGTCAATCTCGCTGCATTGTTGGTGAAGGGCCAAAGACTTAAAAGGGTGGCGCTGCTGTGGGGTTCCACGGAGACCACGAACAGTTCTCCATATGTGAGACAAAGGTTTTCGTGGATCCAAAGATTCGCAGAATGATTTCCATCTTTGCGATGCGAGTTTGTCCATGCGACGCTGAATCTTCTTTTGAGTTCTTCTGGCCAACCTCAAGTCATGTACAGACTTCGTGCGCCTGTATCTTCGCTCTGCACGACGACGAATTGCACGAAGCTTCTCTAGCTCGATGTCATATTCGGTGCGTGTATACGTTCTCAGAAGCGAATTTTTCGCAACCTCTAGGGCACCTTTTATGATGTCCTCTAGGCTAGAGGATAAGTCATCACGACAGCCGTCTTCGACAATTGACTTAAACATTGGCCAGTCGATACATTGTGTGACGCCGGCTAACCTGGAGTCCGTCAACCCTTCAACCCTAAGATAAGTGGGTAGGTGGTCACTTCCCCGCGTTTCAATATCCGGAAACCACCTGACCTTTCTAGTGAAAGAGCGTGAAACAAAGGTCAGGTCCAGGCAGCTACAGTAGGCAGTTCCACGCAGGAAGGTGGGGCTTCCATCATTTAACAAGCACAGTTCTTGTTCGGAGGCAAATGACACTAATTTTCTGCCTCTCGAGTTTATCTTAGAACTTCCCCAGATATGGTGGTGGGCATTAAAATCTCCAGTAATCACCAAAGGCTGCGGAGTCTCCGTCGTGATTCGCCGTAATCTCTCGCAGTCCAGCCGACTTGAGGGCGATATGTAGGCTCCAATTAATGTGAAAGTGAGCTTGCCTTTCTTTACTGTCAGACATACGTATTGGTTTTCTTGGTCAGGCGACACTGGGTGATGGACATACGTAAGATCACGTCGCATAAATACGATGATCTTGCTGCATTCTCCGTGGGTGGCGGACATGAAACACTCATACCCGGACAGTCTGATGTTATCTGATAAGGGCTCGCAGATGACGATGATTGGGAACTTATTCGTGAACACAAACTGTCGAAAGTCCGACATGCGTGACTTCAGTCCTCTAGCGTTCCACTGAAATATCGACGCGTTTCGGACTTCGTCACGCAACGACGGCTTCTGGAGAGCCATGATTTTAACCAAGAGCTGCAAGTACTGGACTCAAAGTGTCCAGCACCTGTAGTGCGCTTTGCGCAGACGTAGACTTCATGTTGGTAAGTATAACGCGAATGGCATTCATGAGCGACCGCAGAATGTTTATGACCTGGAGATCATCAGTCAGAGTCGCTTCAACAGGTGCAGAAGCCGTCGAAGTCGGTGCGTTTTG
This sequence comes from Dermacentor variabilis, assembly GCF_050947875.1. NCBI lineage: Eukaryota > Metazoa > Arthropoda > Arachnida > Ixodida > Ixodidae > Dermacentor > Dermacentor variabilis. Next base: position 46,029,452 of record NC_134572.1, read on the forward strand.
AGGTAACTTAGCAGGGAGTTGTGCGCTCGGTAGCTCAGGCCATTCTTCAGGACGGGCGAGCCTCCCCGCTTTGTTTGCTTTCCTTGTATCTGTCTTGGTGGCGCAGTGCGGTGATGCGGCAGTCCGTCTGACGGTAGCTGGCGTGTACCTATCTGCAGTTTCGGAATTTCGCGAACGTTTTCGGTGGCGATGCCGACGTCGCCGAACAGCGGTAGCAGCCTCTCGATGCGTCGAATTGTCCCGCACCATTCGTTTTAGAATGGTGAATTCCGTCCGCATCCGCGGGCAATCCTTTGATGAGGCCTTGTGAGGACCACTGCAGTTAGGGCATTTTAGAACATGTGCGTTGCAGGCGTCTTCTTAATGAGACTCAGAGCACCGCGGGCACACGACGTTGTTCACACAGACACCCTTCACGTGGCCAATCTTGCAACACTTGAAACACTGGAGGGGCTTCGGTACGAATGGTCGTACTGGATGGCGGACATGTCCTACTTTGACGTGGGAAGGAAGGCTGTCTCCTTCAAACAAAATCTTCACACAGCGTGTGTTTCCCAATCTGGAAATCCTTGTAATGAAATTGCCTTCTGTCGTTGGCTTTATCAGCGTTGGCAAGTCGTCATTAGAAATGGCAACGTCGACGTCATAAATGACGCCCGCAGTACCATCGCCGCCTGTGGGGATCATTGATCGCACCTTTACATTGTGGATATCAGTTATATTACGTAGGTGTTGTAGGGCGCTGCGATGTAAAACATCAACTGCCAGGACATTCTTCCGCGAGTTTATTCGCACGTCTTTAATCTCATTTGGTGCGATTCTCTCAAGTAAGCAAGAGAGGACCTGCCTGTTGAGGAGCCGCAAATTGGTCGCCGGGTCCACGGGCATGAAGAGCACAGTGTGCGGCCAGCGCAGCGGTGCACTCTTCACGGTAGAAGCACTGGGCGATGAAGATGCCTGCAGTAGTCTTCTTTTCGCTGATCTACTCATCACGACCTGGAAGTCATCGTCCGATGAGTCGTAGCTGTCCGAACATATCTCAGTGGCCTCGCTGTCTGTGTCGCCTGACGCACTTCCACGTTTCCTGGACGCTACCCGACCTGACGGCTGCACATCAGGAAAGTCCTCGGAGATTTATTCATCCATTGCCGCAAGGAGGGAGCGGCAGCTCCCAGAAATGCAGGAAAACAAAGCGAAAAAGCGGAGACAAACGTAGAAGCGTTCTATCAAAGAATCACTTCGTCTTCCTCCCCCAAGCAGGGGTAACGTAATACTACTCGGTAGTGGCAAGTCTTTACTTTTTGGGCAAATGAAACCAAATTTTTTATTACAGCGAAGCTAAGTGCTACTTTCCCAACTATCGTGTCCATTTGCAGAAAAAAAATCCCTAAGCTAGTGCAATACCAGGTCGACCCGCGGCGGAAGTTAAGCAGGCGTTAAGCACTCCCCATACGTGGGCCGATCCCGAAGATAGTGAAATGCCGGGCCGAGCCGTGACGGAGGTACAGTTCGCCATTAAAGGACCCACATACGCAGCTTCGCTGGTCATCCTTCTTTTCTAATTTTTTTTATTTTGCCACATGTTCAGATCTGTCGAGGACCTTTTATTGCCCGCGGTAGACACCACGATACTTTGAATCTGTGCAGTGCCACGCTGGCCCCTCTGTTCTCTCCATTACCTGGTTAAATCCTTTAAATGGCGACTGGCTTGCATGATCAGCTTTGACTTGCTTGTGCACGCGTGGGTTCAAGGAACCATCTTTCTATCCATTCCTCCTATTTGCGTGTGCGGGGTAGGGAAGCGGATGTCTTTCCAGTTTGACTCCCTGGACAGTATTTCGCACTTTCACACCTTATGCCACGTTGCTCTTTCGAGTCAGTCAGAGGCTGTATCAGCCTTGTGAGCCGATGAAAACTGCGGAGAGGACAACTCGGAGTCCAAATTGGCACACCGGGTTGCGTTCTACATATCGCGAGATAGTGAGGCTCAGGCTATCTGTCGGAATAGTGATACGTCTGTTAGCGCCCCTTCGGTCGACTTGTTAGATAAGGAGACGGCTTTATTGAATGGTTAAAATTTGGATGATGTGGCGCCGCTGTGCATGGGTGAAATAGGTAGCTGTTTCCTGAAAATAAAGTTGTTGAAGTTAGCGCAGTGTGGTGTCGTCTCCCTTCTGTCCTTGTTCGCTGGCGCTAAATTTGCTGTCAATGTCTCCATCTCTGGTTCGCTGCTTCGTAAAACCGGTATTTACGTAGCTTTAAATGTGCGCTCGCGGCGATTACTAAGCCTTAGCATTATACGAAAACCACTGCGCGAGTGTCGGCCGCGTGCCTAATTCTTGAGCCGTGAGGGTTCAGTCGGTATGCATTGTCCTCACTGTGCTCTACCCAGCAGTAACATGGCGCGAGATACGGCGTGCTTTCTACTTGTGTGCCCATCTTCTGACGACCAGTGTGGTGTTTTCGTGGGGAGGCCTGGGGTCGTTTAGAGTCCCAGTTGATCAATTTCGAAAATACGATCAGTGTCGCGAGATTTTGCATGATTCAATCGCCAGGGAACGCGTCTACATCTGCGGCCGAGAGCGTCTCTCGCACAATGCCTTAGCATGCAGCAGTCTCGGCACAGTACCGGGACCATCATTTCCCGTAGACGCCATGCGAGATCTCGTGAAAGCAGTCGTATCCCTGAAAGTGATCCACTGGGTATGCCACCCTTGACATTGTCATGCCCTTGAACGGTATGGAAACTGTTTTCCTGTCCTTGGTGTGAGTCTCATGATTGCCCGCGGCGAACAAGCGTTCTGGGTCCAACACGCCTGTTATCACGTGACAGGAACAGCCCGAGCGGTGCGTGATCAAGGGCAAGGCTGTTCGAGGTGCCGCCCAGATGCTGCAACTCAGCTTGGACGGCAAGAGGCTGTACGCCACAACGTCGCTGTACAGCGCCTGGGACAAGCAGTTCTACCCGGAGCTATACGAGTAAGACCGGCTACGTATCGCGGCGTTTTTTCTGTGGCTTTATCGCGGAGCAAGTGACGTTCTTTTGTTGTAAAATCGCTGCATCGCTTTTAGTATTGCTTGCACCTGTTATACATATCTGGCTCGAGCTACGCGCAGACATAGGAAGAAGACGAATGAAGTTTCTGTAGAAAAATGACTACAGCCTGTGGTTTAAAGGAGGGCTTATAAGGTATTGCGTGTCATTAAGTTAAAAATTCTTACCCTGCTATTGGATTTTCTTGATGCATCATAATAGGTAGGCTTTCCTTGGCCTCTCCAGCAGGCATGCTTGCGACTGACTGAATTGTAAATATACGCTGTGACACGTCGGTCTAAGTGTAGAAAACCTTTAGAAAGAATTGCGCATCTTTCCTTGCTTGCAACTTTGAGCTGCAATGAAGTCTCCTGAAAGGCTTGAGCTGCTTCGAGTTTTCAGTACGGCCCCTTGGATACATAAATTAGCCTAAATACTTTTTAAGCGTTGCAGCCATAAAAAGCCTTCTAACATAAGCTTGCGTGAGGTACTGAATAGTGCTCACTCTGCACCAATGTGTCGATTCTATGAAGCTTAGTTCTGAGCAGCAAAATGTGCGCCGAACCTGATGCAAAGACAGTAAGGCATTGTCCTGATTTTCCTGTTTCTAAAGCTTCATACAGCGCCTGTATGTGCATATAGATATAGCAGAAAGCTTTAAAGTCGCTTTGTACGTTACCGTAGCTGCAGCCTCTCTGTGGACTGGAGCCCTCGCGGAAATTTTGAGTATCGTAATGCTGACCAGATGCTAATTGCTGATTTCGCGTGAAATTATCCTTAAAGGGACAAAGCGAAACAATAAATCAGTTTAGACTAATAAAACATTGAGAACCTCGCAGGCAGTCATTTCAAAATAATAGTGATTATTAGATGGGAAAATGAAGGTCGCAGTATCAGTATTTGAATTTCGCCCCGCAACGTCGAAGCCGGAATGTCGGTGTGACGTCAGAGATCCCAAAGTATTTTTTTTTCGCATTTGGGCCGCGTTGGCTCAGTAAACGTTCCCGAAACTTGCCATGTTTAATATTCGGTTCCTTTAGAACACAATGTAGTCAGTCTGTACCGCTATATATTTAAGTAGGCCCTAGAATACGCTATCGAAATCCGTGACGTCACAGCAACCAGCTGCGAGAACTTCAAGGAGGCGTCGCTTTCGTTCTTACGCTTTTTCTGGCTAATCAAGAGCCTCATCGTGGTAACAGTGGGGTTTTTGGTGTTGTAGAACGGTAATTTACTGATGCAGAAGAAATCATTTTTCTCTTCATTGTCCCTTTAACTTGGCTTAGGAATCACATTGAAAGCATGTGGACACGTTTAAAAACCCCTTGGGTTTGTAAAGTTGACGCTATCCTTCTGAAGCGTAGCTAATGAATGGCAGAACGTTCTCGCAATGAGGTGACGAGGAATCAAACATGCTTTTCTCGGTTAATCTTTAAACGACGAGTTCCGGAACCACTGCAGCGCCTGCTGCTGCTGCTGCAGTATACAAATGCGTAGCCCACGCCGTGATCCTCTGGTTTCTGCACTTATTGCCCAATAAAGAACGCAGCCTTAATCTCTGCTTCTGACGGCCAAGTGATGTTTTGAATTTGCCTTATATTTGGCCTTGCGTTGGCTGTGTCACGACATGTCGCGTTGGCACGTATAACGGGGTCTCGTCTTCACTTACCCGTGCTGAAAATTCAGCGGAGTTTCGCGTGGTGGAAAATAGGTCGCCAAACATTTGCCACAGAAATTTCAGGAGGTGCATAAGTGATTGCATAACTTAATAGCATAAACCGCTATTAAGTAAAAAAAATAAAACTGGTCACATCGGTCGACCTCGAAAGGCACCTACGTCAATTGGCCCAATACGCTTGAGCTAAGTGCTCAAATCTCGCGTATAGGCCTAGAAAAGGTGCATAGCTCAAGATACAAAGCTATTTTTATCTCTAGGCACGTACTTGTCCCCGTGATTTATCATATTGCGCGCCGAACTATTTGCGGAAAGCAGAGATTGCCTCCGCACCGCGTTTCTCAAATTTCCGACGTCGCCCGTTGCGTATGTAAGTGAAACTCTGTGGTGGCAACCTACCACCGGTTGAAATTGGCAAGCTTTGCTTACGGATAAAGCAAAAATATAACCACATGTAACAGTTGGGATGCATTACTTCCCGTCGCGGGATTACCGCGATGCGATCCCGCCTAAATGGGCTTCCATGCGGATGTAACAACCACGTAACGTGCACCTAAATGCCGCTCAAAATTGACGAATATATGCGTTCGTCCCAGTTGCCGTTTATGGCTTGTGGGTATCGCTAACGCCCCCAAGATAGCCGCTCGCAAAAAAATACGTTTGGCAGAATTCGTAGAAACAAGGGCGAATATAAGACAGGACAGCTGCGGAGCAAAGTTACTTAATTTTTCCGCGCTAAAATAAGTCTGAACATGCAAGAATGTTGATTACAGGTTGACTACATCAAACTATCGCTTCGTAAATTATGCTGCTGAATGGCCCAGGAATGTAATACAGGAGGCAGTCTGAGAACCTCAACCACACAACTTCATCTTGCGCGACACTATTCACTTAAAGGTGCGCAATGCTGAGAATAGGTGCTCTTTCAAGAATTCTGTAACCCTAGCGCAAATATACCCGAAGTTTTTTCTTCTTAACTACATACTGTGACGCATGAACGTTGAGAATAGCCTATTCATATAGGTTTTCTCTCAACCCTTCTTCCCACTCCCTTTGTGCAACTTGGCCAACTCTCAAGCCACTGCCCACGTCTATTGGCTTTTTCTACTACTTCTACTGATGTCCTGCACATCAGCAGTCTACTGGAACAAACATTATAGAGTGGCTTTGCGGAAGTACAGACTTTGCTTCGGATTTTGTCTACCTTTCGGCTCGCGGTATGTTAGCCTGAATCGCCGCGGAGAAGGCGCACAATACTGAGTACAGGTGCTCCTTCAAGAATTCCGTAACACTAGCGCAAATATATCCGAAGTTTTTTCTTAACTACATACTGTGACGCATGAACGTTGAGAATAGCCTATTTATATAGGTTCTTCTCTCAACCCTTCTTCCCACTCGCTTTGTGCAACTGGCTGTGCTTTGCAATTCCTCTCGCATAGGGGCTACGCCTTTCAGCCTCGCGAAAAATGGTTGCTTAGAAAAATCCCTTCGCGACCAGGAACTTCTGTTCAGAGGCGGTCTTTCAGCGACAACTAATCCGGGCTCTTACTCACTGTCCCACCGCTCACGACACTGAAGCTCTGCGCTCCTCGTTCGAGTCCGTGCGCCTACGCACAGCTCTTACTGTGGAAAGTTCAGGCGGAAACCTTTGATTTTTGTTTCTGCGTTCGCTTATTTCCTAGTGAGTGGGAGAAGGGCTCTGCGTTTTGCGCCGGTGGCGGTATAGTTTCGCTGAAGCCTCTAGAAGTTCGTGATGGCGTTATAGCTCTTGCATTATGACCTTTTACTCGGATCAAATAAAGCCGAAGTCTGGCTAAGGAACTACGAATAGGTTTAGTTTCGTGAATGAAACCCTTTTCATAAAAAACCAGCACTGGAAACTTCTAAGAAATGTTATTCGGCAAGCGTCGCTTGGCCAGGTGCCTTTATTTATTTTTTGTGCCCCTTCAGATTGAGCGGTGATCAGAGAACCTTCTGCTATTAAAGCGGAGAATAGAGTCGCGCGACAACCATCGAGTGTTAAAAGCTGCCAACAAGCATTGTCGCAACCAGATCAAGGAAACGGACGATAAGGACCTGCAAAACACAGAACATTTCCTGCTATTTTCTATAGGAATCTACTTGAGGAAAAAGAGAAATGAAAGTGCACGAAAAGGCAACTTCCTTCTTGTGGACGCCGAATCCGCATCTTTCGCATTGCGCGTGCAGCCACCGCATTGGTAGACCCCGTGTCAAATTTCTTGGATATTTGTGTACGTGTGTCATACATCTATGGCTGTGGGAGTGTTACACAACGCCGTTCATGGCCCTCGGCGCAGACGTGGAACATGCTTCCGTTCAATCGCAGGAGTCGCTTACAGTGGATTCGATTAGCAACAAGAAAGTGGTCTGCTCGTTATTTGTGCATTTCAATTAAAGACGAGTAACTTCCGCTAAGATTTCCTATAGGCTTCATTGTCGGTTTGCTTCAAAGCTGTAACCATAACAAAATTGAGGTCCTAGCTTCCCTCATTTTTAAGGTCAAAAGCATCGTAAATAGTCTTGTTGCGGTGTCTCCACAATTGAGAGCCACCGGTTCCGATCTTGATCCCTTTCTAAATCGCGCGACTGGCGCATTAGGCGGAAATCAGGCCAGTATACTACCGTATTTTCGCGATTCTAAGCACCCCCCTCCATTTTCGCAAAAAAATTGGGAAAAAGTTTGCATGCGAATCTAGGCACCCCCTTTGTTAGGAAGAGCGCGTAGCCAAGACCGCCAAGCGCGCTTGCTCGCTCTGTCATCGAGCCGGAGCCGTCGGAGTCCCGAGGCGGAACGGCGTCCGCGGCGCGATCTTGCCGCACAGCCGGACTGCAGAGCCGCGCGGACTCGTGAGTGGCAGTGATAGTGACTAATCACCCGACACAAGCGGTGGGCTCACTGTCTGCTCCGATTTTTCTTTTGGATGTTTGCAAAATAAAATGTTATTTCTCGCACCCGTCTCGTCGTGATGTCGCAGCGAAAAGGGGGAGGGGGGTCATTCTAGATTTTTCGAATCTAAGCACCCCCCCTCACTTTGGGCATCGCGATCATGAAAAAAGGGGGTGCTTAGAATCGAGTAAGTACGGTATTGTTTCGGCAGTTGGGTGGTCGACGTGCCTCGACGCTATTATGAATATCTGCACTGAAAGTATGCCATATGCGTTACAAACATATATTTTGCGCTTGGGTATAGTTTCCGTAAACGCATAGTTTGTGGAAGCTCATGAGAAAATGGAGCTTTAGCATCGAAGCAGCGAATTTACTTTATTCTAAAAGTCGCTAGAAATGGCACGACATTCACTGGATTTCTGGAGAGTTCATTTTTCTTGTGAACGGTATGGTATGGTAAAACTTTATTGATGCCCTGCAGTTGCTTCTGAATAGGTAACATTCAAAATATTTGAACCTTTCGATTAACTTTTAAATCCTTCTTATTTCGCCTGTCCGCCTGTTTCCTTTCCTTCATGTTTATCCGTTTTTCATTTCTCGCTTTCATTTCCTGTTCTTTCATAGCGTTTCTTTTCTCTTTTCTTTTTTTGGCGCAACCAGCAAGCGCCTTTTCTCTGCCTCCAGTTTGCTTCATTTCTTGTTTCACGTTCCTCCTCTCCACGCACATTACCTAAGCGAGTCTCAACATCCAGGTATTACCAGCGTTCCGACTAGGGTTTCTACCACTGCATGCTTATCTCAAGGCAGTGCAAACAGCGTGAGTAGTGCCAGCCCGCAGCGCAAGGCCCCCGAGAATATACGGTTGCAATCTATGCGAGGCGCTGATATCCCGGACGGGTGGCCTCGTACGGTGTTTGCTTATGCATACCTTCGGGTCGTCATATTTATTGCTGAGAGCTACGGCTTCACTCCGCGGTCGTTTGAAGTGAGCCCGATCGGCCGAGCTTCGCGTGAAACCCGCCGTCCCGTAAGGTAATTCAATGCGTGTAGCAAACGACGCCCAGTCAAACTATGCGAGAGAATTCGTCGGCTAATGGTTCGTCCGCTCGCCAAGCCCCGAGGGCTTTCTGCGGGATGAATACCCCGCCCATTTGTTTGGCACTGGATGTTCGCGCCTCTCCTGGCTTTCTCAATGTGGCGTGTTTGTTCCGAGTTTTTGGTACACTTGCTTATACGGAAGCGCTCGTGTTGTTACATTTTTTTCCCTTACATCACGGTCATTCAGACATTTGCATCCCCCTCCCCACTCTGCTCGGCGCCCTTTCCTTCCAAACACGATTTTCTTCGTGAAGCACAAGACTTGCATGAAATTAACTGGAGTAAGACAAGTCTTTTGCCAACGAGACAACCATTTTCCGTGTTTGTCTCAGTGGTACAGAAACATCAAGTAACCTGCTTCAACTGCAGGTTTCCTAAACATGTTTGAATTCCTTACGTTATTGCAGCATTAATGCAACGTCTCGATCGCTTCTTAAGCGAATGCCTGTGCTGAATTTAGCTAGTGCTATTCAGACGCAAACAGCGCGAAGTGCACATAGTTCATAGGCTTTGACTAGGCACTGCCTATAGTAAAAGCTTCCTGTAGGAAAAAATAACAGTGCTACATGATCATGTGAAGAGGCCGAAGAAAACATAGAACACCTTCTTCTACCTCTAAATATCGCAATGCTCCCCGCAAGAACCTCTAGAAAAAAACTACACGGCTTGGTTAGACGGCCGCTATCCTTAGGAAAAATTTTAGGTCCATGGCCAGCAGAAAAACTTCAAACCATCGCTGCGCGCGCCTTAGTATAATTTTTGGATGAATCAAAAATATCACAAAAATAAGTCGTACAATAGTTATCGCTCGCATTGTTAGCAAGCACCATTAATTACATCTTCATTGTCTTCGCGTTCATGTAGCGTTTGTATTGCATTCAGAGTGCGGCATTCAAGTGCTCAACATCTTCTGTGTGAACACCTTGGTCTTGTGAAAATTTATGCTGTGCAAATTCATGTGTTGCGTGCGAACATTTCGGTTTTTGTATTTATGCCATGGTGAACTCTTCTGTTGCGCGAACAGTTATATCGCAATACTGAGACTTAGTACGTGAATGTTCGTTCATGTCCTCTTTTTTTTTTTGTCCAGTTTGGTGATTGTTAACTTTACGACTATAACTATCACGTAAGAGAAGGAGTAGCCGGTGCCACACATAGGCATCAACCTCTCCTCAAATACATTTAATAAAGTGCACGCGCTAATACTTGCGATAATTTCCAGCGATCTAAAACTCAATTTATTTCTGCGTTGGCTTACTGAAGAAAGGCTGCTTTTTAGGCTTTCTTCGGAGTGTTTCTTAAGTTTCACTCTTGCTTTCTAAACCATCGACTGATTTCTTCCGGGCATCATAGCTGTTTGGTAGTATTTCCAATTCGCAGAAGACCGTGCAACCTGTCAAGTTTCCGGTTTGCCGCCTGTAACGGTGGAGCTGAAATTCGTTTATTTCCTTCATTAATCAACGGAGAGCTCCCAAACGCGCTGTCTTTTTTTTGTCGACTTCGTGAAAAAAAGAAAAGCCGCCGATTGCTGACGCTTGGGAAGATACTGTTCCGCCTTTTGCAGAGTGTAGAAAACGAGCTGTGCCACTGAGAAAGAGCCGTAATAGTTGTGCCTTCACAGCTGGCCTTTTTAATGCCGTGAATCCTACAGTTTCGCACCAAGGAATATTAAAGCAACTTATTCACCTTCATCAATTGTAAGAGTGCATTTATACCGAAAATAACGAAACGGTTTCCCAGAGACAAAAAAACGTGATAAATACTAGAGAATAGTTCAGCTAACCAGTTATTAAATGGGAAAACCAGCCCAGGCGTATATAAAAAAAATTTGAATAATTTAAGTATATCAAAGTGTAGCAAGAAATGATACGTTGGGCATTGTAGGGTGGTTTAGTAACTCTGGATGCTCGTACTCGGGTCAAGCCTGCTTTTCTGCAACGGTGCCCAGGAAAGGAGCCATGATGCTACGCGTGGACGTGGACAACAAAAATGGAGGCCTCTGCATCAACCGCGAGTTCCTGGTCGATTTTGGCGAAGAGCCCGAAGGACCCGTGTTGGCCCACGAGATGCGCTTCCCGGGCGGAGACTCCACCTCGGACATCTGGCTCTGAGGATGCGGATGACGCTGGCAAGCGGCCGAATCCTTCGATCCAGTACTTTCGCCTGCGTGACTTCGATCCGTTTGTTTCGATTGAAGCTACCGGCGGCATTGCTTAGCGTGGGCAGTTGGATACGAAAGTAGAGTTGTCGTTGTTTCAAGAAACAACTCGTTTATATACATCCCAATACCTCCTGGACATTTGTTCTACATCTTGGCTAAAACAACCACTGATGACTCGTGACGCAGATCGCTTTTAGTAAAGCAATTCTGTCGTACCTTTCGAAAAGTGGCAAGCTGGCTTTCTCGCCATGCGCAATTGTATCAGATATGACGACCAGTACCTTGATTATTGGGAACCCGGTGTATTGTTAGTGTTCTTGTGCTATGGATATCGTTTGGAAGCGCAATTGTAAGCACGTTCTAGCCGCAAATTCAGCATCTTGAACAGTGTCCGAGCCGTCAAAATTTTTGGGAGTGTGCGTTGCGAGAAAGCTAACTTGCATCTTTTGAATGTTTATTATGACTGTTAAAACGACGGCTGGGGTACTGTGTTCTGCAAAATTTGAGCATGTTGTACGTTGCGCCGCTTGCGACGGTTTCGTTATTTCGTTTCGTTAACGTTCACATAAGCGATTAGCACTCTCCTGTGAAATCTCTTACCTGTTGAAGCTGAATTTACAAATTTTGATTTAAAGGTGCCAATAAACAAATTGACGTTGCCGTTTAGACGTGGTTTTCTGCATACATGGTTGTTACCAGACGGTTCAGTTGAAGTACCATATACTGTACTATATACTTATACATTAGGTTCAATTCCTGGACTTCTCCGGCAGGGTAGCCTTGAAATCTTTTTGAGTGAGTTTCTTTGGAGTTCTGCTTATTGCACGTATTGTTGTGCGTGCCCGGAGAATTACTGTTACGATTGGTTCTCATGTTGCTTATTTACTTCTGTTCAATAAAAGACAAGGAACTTCACGTACAGGTTAGCGGCACCTCGCCGAAGGGAAAATACTATTGTTTGTTTATTGTACACCAATAGTTTCCTTTTAAAGAAAAAATAAGCTTTAAACGCGCGAACTACTCAAACATCTGTATTTAGCGTCGCGGAAGAAAGGCCGCTCGCCATGTGGAATGTGAGAGTACTCGGCGCACTCACCATCGCTGCGTCTACTTTCCTCTCTGCGTTGCTCCGTTCTCGCCGTTTCGCCAGAAAGGTGAAACATTGATGGCTATGGCAAATTATTAGGAAACTACACGCAGTGAGGGTCTCAGTTGATTGGTCGTACAAACTGCAGTGAACATTCGCTTGCTAATTAGTAAGCATGATGTCACGCGCGCACAGGCGAACAGATCTCACTCGATGACTGTGAATACACGCTGTCACAAAGCTGGTGAGATGAAGAGCGCAAAAGAGAACGGTTCATGCTGCCTCT